>NW_015650016.1:360533-365597 GCF_001515625.1 Sinocyclocheilus rhinocerous | reverse complement strand
TTTATATATATATATATATATATATATATATATATATAGAGTAACTAATTTTGTGTTTTGTGAAAGAAGTTCATTCATTCAAAGCAAATGATGACAGATTTGTGGGTGCACTGTCCCTTTAACAGTGTTTTTAGAGCGCACCACACTCAGCTGATAAAATGTGTCACAACCAGTGACTGTATAAAAACATGGACGTAGTGACCGACGGCGACGAGTCCACCTCGATCTCCTTGCGGTAGAAGTCCTCTATCGTCGGGTCGTACTTCTCAATGAAGGATCCGGTGACGAACTGCACGGTCAGCGCCGATTTTCCCACGCCGCCGGATCCCAACACGACCACTTTGTATTCTCTCATGGCTCTGAACGCTTGGGCAGTCTCTCTCTCTCTCTCTCTCTCTCTCTCTCGCTCAGGCGCTCTCTCTCTCTCTCTCTCTCCGTGCACCCGTGTCGAGCCGCCCTGCTGTTTTCAGTCCGCCGTTATTCCGCTCGCCGCCGGTCTCCGGGATCGGGTGCGGCCGCTGCTCCGTTCGGTGAGTGTTCTGCGGTGAGGATGGCCTTGCTTCCGACCGTGGCCCAGCATTAGAAGCGCATTCCGCCGGACCGTGTGCCGTGTCTGCGCTCCGGGAGCGATCAACGCGCCTCTCTATCGCGCAGACGCGCGCGCACTCTTCCTGCCCACCGGCCGCGGCGCGTCACCAGCGGAGCGTCTCTTAAAGGCGCAGTCACACCAAGCTGTTTGTGTTACTGTCGACTCGTATTTATTCAAACAATACAGCTTCACATTAATACACGGGAAATAATGTTGCCAAATTCATCAGTTGACAAAAAATCCAGTTTCAGCTTTAAAGCAGCTCTGCTGAAGACAAGAACAGTGCCATTGTTCAGATCGGCTCAGTTCAATAGCTGGCGCAGTGGTATTGTCACATGACTTCCCTCTGCAGGACACAACATGCGGAACTGGTTGGTCTTTCCATGCCATGACAATGACTGAAGATGAATAGCTACGGAAGCCAGTTTCCAACAGGAAATAAAAAATTATTAAAGTAATTGTGTAATTGTTTTTATCTCATAATTCAGTTGTGAGACAAAAATCACAGTTGTGAGATTTAAACTCTGAATTCTGACGTTTTTTTCCCCTATCATTCTTTCTCTATAATTTTTTCCCCACCATGAAATAAAAACAAAAAAAAGGTAATAGTGACTATTAATCTCACAATTCTGACTTTTTTTCTAAGAATTTTGATTGCAAGGAAAAATTATGAGATAAAAAGTTTAATTTTTTAATCCCGTGGCAGAAACAAGCTTCCATAGGTAGCAACAAAAATTATGTTTAAAAAAGTAAGTTATCACATTACTTCAGAAAACCTGGAAAATAGTGCATGAGTCATGTGGACTACTTTGATTCAACATCTAGGCTGATTTTACTTTTCTGCTGTAAAGTTGGGCATTTTAACATGGGGAGTCTATGGGACTGAGTCACTATTGGAGCCAGCCTCTAGCGGCCAGTCGATGAATTACAGTTTTAGTCACTTCCGTGTTGGTTTCAGAGAGAGAGCGGAAGGTTGCCGCTTGGTCACAACTCAATGAGTCCCGCTGGACTCTGACCAGAAAACATCTCAGATTTACCGTAAACTCATCTCATGTTATATCATTCCTGCGGAGAGTTTCAAAACAGTTTGGATATGTGTGAGATATCATGAGAGTTATGGTCACCTGCTGGCCCTGTGTTCAGATCTAATCCAGCGGAGCGATAATTCACTCTATAGACAGGTTTAGGGTTTTTAATAAAATATGGTCTGTGTTTAAAAAGATTTGAAGAGTTTTGTTAATGACATATAAATCTCAAAACTAAATGCAGCTTCGAAATCCAGATGTCGCTGTGTGTATTTATGTTGTAGAGCTCAACATGGAAGTCTCTTCAAATAAAGTTCATCTCAATTACTCATGAATGCAAACCCCAGAGGAAGCTCCATGAATCCGTCAGGTTTATGACTCTATTATATCCAGTAATGCGTGTGATGGAACTCTGTACCAGAATTGCAAAACAAAGACAAGGTTTCCAAAGTGTAACAGCAGAACCAGCGTCTCAGCTTCTGTTTTTCCACAGACTGTGCGGATTTGTTCTGACACGCTCGCTGAACATATGTGGTAAACTGGGATATTCCCTGCCATGTGACAGTCAGATGAGTCTGTAGCCTATAAGAGTGATCCCTGACGGAAGGATAAAACCTTTCGTGTCACCAACATAATCACCATGTCATCATTTACAGTGTAGGAACTGATTACATGTAATCTGGATTATGTAATCCGATTCCAAAAATTACATATTTGTAATTAGATTACATTACGTTCTAAAATACTCAGACTACAGTTACTTTTTTATAGATTATGTGATTACTTTATATTCAAAAAATGGCAGTGATTCATTGATCCTCCCGAATTCTTATTCTTTATTTAAATCTTTTAATTTTTTAACTTTTTGGAAAAAAAAAAAAGAGCAACCACACAGCATAAACTTATATTCAAAAAATGGCAGTGATTCATTGATCCTCCCGAATTCTTATTCTTTATTTAAATCTTTTAATTTTTTAACTTTTTGGAAAAAAAAAAAAAAGAGCAACCACACAGCATAAACAAATAAAATATATAAACTTTTTTTTAAAAAATGTGTTTAAAATTATTTTAATAATTCATTTTAAAATATTATTTTAAAAATATTTTATTATTTTAAAAATATTTTAAAGTGATTTATTTCTTTTAATTTCACATTTTTAAGATTTAATTAATCATTTGCTTTTCAATTTATGAACCCCTGCAGTTCCTTCACAAACCTTAGTTAGAGAAATCCTGGCGTAATTTAATGTTTAAAATAAACCAAAAGTAATTCGACTGAATCGATTGATTCGATAAGATGAATTCAGCTAAACCTTTCGTGTCACCAACATAATCACCATGTCATCATTTACAGTGTAGGAACTGATTACATGTAATCTGGATTATGTAATCCGATTCCAAAAATTACATATTTGTAATTAGATTACATTACGTTCTAAAATACTCAGACTACAGTTACTTTTTTATAGATTATGTGATTACTTTATATTCAAAAAATGGCAGTGATTCATTGATCCTCCCGAATTCTTATTCTTTATTTAAATCTTTTAATTTTTTAACTTTTTGGAAAAAAAAAAAAAGAGCAACCACACAGCATAAACAAATAAAATATATAAACTTTTTTTTAAAAAATGTGTTTAAAATTATTTTAATAATTCATTTTAAAATATTATTTTAAAAATATTTTATTATTTTAAAAATATTTTAAAGTGATTTATTTCTTTTAATTTCACATTTTTAAGATTTAATTAATCATTTGCTTTTCAATTTATGAACCCCTGCAGTTCCTTCACAAACCTTAGTTTGAGAAATCCTGGCGTAATTTAATGTTTAAAATAAACCAAAAGTAATTCGACTGAATCGATTGATTCGATAAGATGAATTCAGCTTAACTGGGATGCTTATTTGTTTTTTCCCAGTCATCTCAAAGGTGAAAAGTGTCCCAATTTACCTGAATTCAACCCTATATTACTTAGAATGTGTAATGTACTCGATTATGCTACTAAGTATGATTTTCATCATGTATTTTGTATTCAGTAGTAGACTACTGTCATGTACTCACACTTCTGTCTAAACAATGAAAGTCAATGGGGTGAAACATTGACAAAATCAGGTGAAACAAGATAAAAATGACAATTTATAAAGGTATGCATTTGAAAAGTCTCTTGTGTTTCCGCAAGCTGTGATGTTCGGTGTCTCTGTCCACATGTTTGGACATACGGAGGAATGCTTTCAGAAGCACACTTTAGCCCGTGAAAGCACATTCAGAAGGACTTTGTTGCTCATCACATGATGATGTGTTTGACTCTCTCTGTGTTGTTTGATGCGGCTGGAGCGTTAGCAATCAATCTGATGGAAAGACTGTATTAATTATCATCCTGCACTCCACTGGTCTGCGCCACCTAACACTAACATGACTGTACAGACATCAATACGACAGCATCATGCGGCTCACTTCTACTCATGCAGGCTTCAGACGGGAGACAGAAAGCTTTTATCACAGCTCATCAGCGCCAGTCTTTGTTTTCACTGATCGTCACACTACACTCGTGGATTGATCGGTTCAGATCGTCTCAAGACAATCAGTGGCTCGTTACACCTTCAAACAACACACTTAATCACTCTCATTAAAGAGATCGCACCATTCAGCACATGCACAGCCTTAAAACACAGGCCACAGAGTGCTGAATAAACATTACCTTTTCTTTTTATTGTTATATCATTGTCATTAAAAGAATATGATGCGATTATTTGTTTGTTTGTGGTGTTATTTAGTTTTTGTCATTTGTAGTAGTTTTGTTTTTTTATATATGTCTATATAGTTTTTATTAATTTTTATTTCAGTTTTAGTTTGTCATTTTGCTACACCAAGTTAAACTAAATTAAAATGAGAAATATTGCCTTGGCAACTAGCTGAAATAAAACAGTTTTATGACAGTTAATGTTTATTTTATTTCAAGTAAGGAAAATGTTATTTTTAATGGTTTTAATTTTAGTTTCAGTTTTAGTTAACTACCCTGTTTGTTTATGTTTGTTTGTTTGAATGATATCATGTCTTTTTTGAAGGGATTGTAAAAATAAATGATAAAATGTAACGACATAAACTTGTTAAAACAAGTCTTGACAGCAGACAAACACTGAAAAACATGTGACTTTTTAGTCAGAATTTTCAAGTAAATTTCACAAATAATTACAAAGAAAGAGTAGATAACATTGAGTTAAATGTGAAAGTTTGACGTAGAAAAACCGAAATAGCATTTTTTTAAGTGTACTCTAATCTGAGTTTCTCATGCGATACAGCTGCTGACAGTGAATCCACATCAGATCCTTTAAACTGGAATTACAGCTTGTCTGCACACGCAGAACTCAGAGACCGGCCATTTACACAACATGATCAACACTGTGTGTGTGTGTTTGTGTGATAGTGTGTGTGTGTGTGTGTGAGTGAGA
>NW_015650016.1:352854-360482 GCF_001515625.1 Sinocyclocheilus rhinocerous | reverse complement strand
TGTGTGTGTGTGTGTGTGTTGGTCTGGATGGCTGTCAGTGCTGCTCGTCCGGTCAGGTGAGGGTTAAACTGCAGTACAGTGCCTCTGCCCTCCGTTTGGCCTGAATGCAAATGAAAGCACTGGATGAGTCGCACTAATTAATTACGTGTATTGCGCTGTGAGCTGCTATAGATTTCCTGCCTGCTTCTGAATCATTCTCTTGGCTCTGATAGGAGGATTCAGGGTTTGTTCCCGCAAACACTTTCAGATATTCCCTACTGTGAAAGAGCAGCATCAAACATATTTATTTTGATTAAAAGTCGCAACTAACTGTTCTTCAAGCAATATCTGAAATTCATCTCTGTTTTAAGGGAAACTCAGCAAATGCTTCTGCAAATGAAACTTTCATTTAATATTTTGTTACAGGAAAAAAAAACATTTTGTATGAAATCACAAGCACATCAATGAGGCAGAATCAGGCATCACAGATATTTTGGAAAGGCATAATTACAATATATGGTGGCCAGAACAATTGACATTGTTGCCGTTGAATCATTTTGTGCCTCATAAATGTTTAACTGCTTAAATATCGTGGGAAAATAGAGCACTTATTACAGAAATAAAACACTTTAAAAGAATATTCACTTTATGTTTTCAAACACTTAATTGCATGTTATTTGCAATTAAGTGAAAATGTGTTCAAATTTATATTAAGTGCAATTATCTGAACTTTAGAGTGTTTTTCACGCACTTAAGTAGGACTTCAGTACGTCTTTATATGTAAATCCATAATTACGTCTATTGTCATTTAATATAGTTAAAGTTACTGCTGAATGAACAGACAATGATCAACTAAAATATACTTTAATGTCATTTCTTTTGATAAACCGTAATTACAAATTTGTAAAGACACTGTAATTTAACAAATGTAAAATATATTAACTTCAAATGTAATACTGAATAACACACTACACTTAAAATGATAATCAAGTACATTCCATGTGCAAAATAAGTGCATTTATTTAAAACACGACAAAAGATTCAAACAATGATTTAAAATGTACCTTAAAGTTTATTTTGTCATTATTAGAAAGTTCACTTAAGTCTGCTTGAGTGTGTTAAGAAACAGTCATGAAAGTGTCTCTCTTTAAGTCACTTAAGTGGCCTTTTACTTCATTAATATTATATTATCTGCAAGTACATTTATTTAAAAAAATGTACTTTTAAGATTTGAAGTACACTACAAGTGCACATTGAATACAATTAAGCACACTTCTTTTTCACAAGGCATAATAAGCTGTTTAATAGCAGGTTCTGTTGTGACAACATGCCCCAATATTGACTTTGAGGTATAAGATATATTATACAGAAATTAGCTTTCGAAATTGGAAAAAAGCATGACAACTAGTCTCGTGAGAGATTATTAATATGGGAGGAATGTAAGACTGTATTTGTCTCAGTGATTGCTGGAGCAGTGGATCCACCTAGTGGTGAAACAGAGACTTGATATTGCATTATTAAGTGATTATATTGCGTGACATTAATTTTACATGCACACATAACAGTTAATGAGCTCAGAGATGAGTCCTGTCAAAAATCATTATAATCACTAAGATGACAAATAGTACAGATATTACTTTAAAAACACCAGTCTTTGATCACGTGTCATACGTGGTGGTGTCACTAGTTCATCACTAGAGGGCAGCATTAAAGACGAATCGGCTCTGGATGTGAAATATGACTGATGAGAGAAAACAGACCAGTTCATTTATTAATTCTCCTGGTTTTATACTTTATACTGTGTGTGTGTGTGTGTGTGTGTGTTTGTGTGTGTGAGTGTACCTGTTTTTCTATTCTGGTGGGGACTTAAACCTGAATACACACAGACTCATGGGGACTTGTGTCACGGTGGGGACCTAAATTGTGTGTGTGTGTGTGTGTGTGTGTGTTAATGAATGCTACTGTATGACTGTCTACATAAAGTTGCATGCAATTCCCAGCATGCTTTAGTTCAGCATATATACAAACTTGCACAGTTTCACTCTCTTCAATTCATTAGAGTTTGACATACTCTATTGTCACCCAGTTAATTGCTAAATGTGATTTCTCTTCTTAAGAAAGAAAGAGAAAGAAAGCAGGTCCAGCCGAACATGCAGTGACTGCAGCACAAAAGCGCGTTTATTCTGGATCTGCTGAAGCACTGCTGTGTTTCTCCTCACAGCCTCATGATTGTGACGATCCGCTGAACGTCCGAACAGCTGGACACGGCTGGACAGAGAGACAGAAACCCTCTGGCCCTCCACAGTAAACGCCTTTCATGGCTGACATTTGACAGGCATTAATAATACATGTAAAGCTGAGAATGAGAGTTGAGAGCGAGAGAATGAGTGCGGTCAGTAATGGAGCAGAGCAAGACATGCTTAAATGTGTTAGACGCTCCAAATACAGTCTCTGAGAACTAGTCTGCATTTTTCTAATGTAATGCTTTTTATCCCTTACAGAATCACACGATCATGACAGCAGTTTGAGTCAAACTTGAATTGAAAAATAAGATGGATTTCAGAAAGTCTAGCCGTGTTCGGTTTGTTCCTCTTTTGCAGCACAAGTTTGTGTAAAACCTGACGATCATGTCATGATCTGAGAGCATCTTCAGCTTCAGTGGAAGAACACCGGGACCTTCTGGACAAAACGCACACATGATCAACGTCACAAGTGTGCTTATTTGATTACTGACAGTTTTATTATGTCTTATTCATTTTATGTCAGATTTTTTTAAACTCTTGCCTTGTTTTCTTGTGGTCTATAAAATCTGTGATGCACCAAACACCTTCCTCATCTTAATAACATACTTCACTGTGCTTCTAGACACTGATGAAGCCTTTGAAATGTTCCTGTCTCCATCTCCTGACTTGTGCATGTCCACAACTTCATCCTGGAGATCTTTTGACAGTGCTTTGCCACCCAGAGTTGATTGTTTGCTTCAGTTGCTCTACCAAGGACTGAAATGCTCCAGGAAAGCTCTTCTCATGCTGAGCTGATCACAGGCTTTGTGTGCCATTGAGAAGCTGATGAACTGCACCTGATTGAGTTTACAAGTCATTTTTAGGAGAGCTGATCCTTTTTCCAACTCAGTGATTCTGGTTTTTATTTTTTTCTGACATGTTGGTGTTTTATCTTTCACTTGGATGTTATAAGTTGCACCGAGTAAATACAGCTGGACAAAACAAAAACTGTGTCCGTCTTCATTTCAGGCAGCAAAGCAACAAAATCTGATTATTTTAAAGGGGGCTGATTCTTTTCTATACCCACTGTATATAGATATATATAGAGAGAGATAGAGAGAGAGAAAGAGAGAATAGCATAGAAATGATCTTCTCAGCTCTTGCGCTCTCATCAGTGAAGTCGAGTGAAGAGTGAAGTCTAAAAGCTTGACGAACACGACACATTAGACTAATTAGTGTGAGAGAAGCGGATTGTTTCCTGATCTGGCGCTCACATGTCACAGCAGATCGAGACTGAGAGCACGCCATCCCATCACTGCTGTTATGAGAAACATACTGCTTTCCTCTGATCAGTAAAACACATTTATATTTACACTGATTTCTCACATGCATTTACAGATCATTCAAAAAAAGATATAAACATGGGAATGAGACTACAATAGATGGAGATTAAGAACATGAAACAAAAAGATAGAAATGACATGTTTATGTCAAGCAGTCCGGTCACGTGTTTTTCAGTCATGACAGAGATTTCTGGAGAAATCTGATTTCATCACATGGTTCATCCTCTCAAAGTTTTCTTCTGCTTTCACATTGAGATTCACATTCTGCTTAAGCACACGAACTCAGAATGAGGAAAACATGCCTCACTGTAAATGAATCATACTAATGATATTAAATTAGGCTTAGTTTCAGGGTTAGATCATTAGCTCAGTATGTGGGCCATTCTATCATTTAGGGTACATGTCCATTGTATTTTTTTTCCTAACAATTTTCCTTAGAAATGTCATATTGTATCCACTAAGAGAACACATGCTATAATCTCACACATGCGTTTTGTGCACACTTGCAATTGCCTTCACGTCCCCTTAAAATAGTGTTTGCAATGTCTGCTTTGTAAACTGATGAGTCAAAATAATAAATACAAATGTTAAAGTCAAGATTATCCATATTAAATTTATTTTTACATTAGAAAAATAGATAGACAACAATTACTTTTTAAAACAATTGACTTTTTCATTTTAATTTAGTTTAACTTAAAACTAAAATTGAAATAAAAACGGTATGGACATTAAAAAACAAACAAACAAAAAAACGACTACAGATGACAAAAACACACAACAAAATTGCTAAAACTTTAACAAAAAATAAAAACAAGATGGAAAATATAAAAATAAAAACTGATTCTCCAATGACCGATTATCAAGGAGCCCGTATTAATTGCCCGTCAACTATATTGGGTACATTGTTATGCTTTGCAGTATTTCAATTTTTATGTTTATTATTTTCAATTCAAATAAATATTAAATTTGAGAAAGGAAAACATTTGGGGGGTATTAATTGCCCGTCAACTATATTGGGTACATTGTTATGCTTTGCAGTATTTCAATTTTTATATGTTTATTATTTTCAATTCAAAGAAATATTACATTTGAGAAAGGAAAACATTTGGGGCGGAAAAAAAATTTGAGAAAAAAAAACAAAACAGACAAGGCCTGCTGTTGAAATTATGTGAAACGTACCCTAAATTGACATGCTTTTTTAAACACAATGGAAGTCAATGGAAAGTTTTCTTCAATTAGTGAAAGATGAATGTGTATAAATGAGCGTAACTGTATGGAGCACAGCAGACACACGGGCTTTATGAGAGACAGACGCTCTAATCTAAGCTCAGTGTTTGATTACACAGTGGCGTGGATCACTCCAACACAAAGTCATAGAGTCTAATTTAAGCCAGAAATTCAGTTCAGCCGTATCGACTTACTGAACGCTCCAGAGATTCACCAGCGCCTTTACAGTCATAAAACATACTGATTTACTTTCATGATCCTTTGCATCTCTGATTTACCAGTGCAACACCAGCTTTAGTTTTTCCACAGAAGATCATTTCATAAACGAGTTGGTGAGTTTCCAGCATGCTTTCCTGTGAAAGATCTCAGTTGCTCTACCTGTTTCTACTTGTTGATGTGTTTGTGAATGTTGTAAATGTCACGTCAGTGCGTTGCTGCTGACAGTGAGAGAAAAGTGAAGAAAGTGGCCAGAATCATATCAGCCTCCGGTCCATTATACCCAGACGTCTGCCAAGTTTCAAGGGTGTTTTCTCCCTTTTTCCTAATGAAATGCAGCAGTTCTTTTACAGGCCTGATTGAATAAAGCTCATGAAGACTGTGATTAGACTATTGTTATGTTGCAGATAGTGCAGACCGGGGCTAGTTGTCACAATCAAGTCTTTACAAAAACAGCGTTGAGAACAAACTCACCCTGAAAAAAACAAAAAGTGTCAAAACGAACCCTACATGAGAAATCATACAAAATCTCTTGATTCTGTCCTTTTGCAACAGCATCTAATTATAAACAACATGATTCTGTAGGTCTGTGTAAAAATATAGGGGAGTTTTTGCCATTTAAAAAGCACTTTTGGTTCCCCAAAGACCCTTTTATGGAACAGTTCTTAAAAATAACAATTTTTCAAAGAACCGTTTTCACACTTAAACATTAAGGTTTTTTTTATTGTCATTGATGGTTCCACGAAGAACCTTTAACATCCATGAAACCTTTCAATTGCACTAAAGGTTCTTTATAGTGGGAAAAAATGGTTCTTAGATTATTAAAATGTTCTTTACACTGCACTTTTTAAATATAAAGTTTCCAAAACGTGTTTTTTGCAGCAATGCCATAGAAAAACCATTTTTCGGTTACGGATAGAAAGCCGCCGCATCCAAAAGAAGGTGCTTCAGAACACATTACGTTACTTTTGCATTACTTTTTCTCATCTGGGCTCAGTTTGCTTGTTTGTTTTTAATATAAACAAGTTCTGTTTTTTGGCAAATTCACATCTGTCCAGTAGAGGGCGCAGCTCAAACAAACCCTTTCAGCTGTGCTGCCAATCTGGATTACATGAAGAATAGGACGCAGGAGAAGAAAGTTCAACACTCTTCAGCAATTAAAAAAAAAAAAAATTGTAATTTTTGCTCAGTATTATGGTTGAATTGGATCATCGAAGTTTCCGCAGCAAAGATCTTGGTAAAAAAAATTGGATTGAATGCATAAAGGATATTTGTGTTATGTAACATTATATTATTGCAGGTTTGCATTTCACTGTCTTTATTGATTTTGAGGATTACTGAATCTGTTTTTGTGCGAGTGAGATGAATACATGCATGTTCTCATTTAGTCTAGATCTACAGTATCATCATGTTCACACACAACGCCTCTGCACTCACTCCTGATTCCTCTCAACATGAGGACAGGAGAGCTGTCAGTCCATACGTGAGAAACAAAGTAACTGGCGATACTTATTTGAAAAAGTAACTCAGATAGTTTTTTTGTAAATTAAAAAGTAATGCATTACTTTATACTAGTTACTAATAATCTAACTTGCGTTACTTGTAATGCGTTCCCCCAACATGAAATGGTTCTTCTATGTCCTCACTGTGAAAATCCCCTTTCGGAAACTTTAAAGAACGTTTTGTGCAACGGAGAGCTTCTACACTCTTAAAAATAAAGGTTCCAAAAGGGGTTTTCTCAGTGATGCCATAGAATAACCTTTTTTGGTTCCCCAAAGAACTTAATTTCTTAAAATAACCACTTCTCTTAGTCTGAAGAACATTGTAATGATCTAAAGCACCTTTTGTGCAAATGGAAAGGTTCCACGGATGTTAAAGGCTCATCATGGAACCACAGATGCTTGTAAGGAACCTTTATTAGAGTGAACGTTCATCAGAAATCCCTCGCGGACGCCTGCGGATGACGGGAATTGCTCTGCCAGTTCAAGCAAAGAGTCTTTCATTAAAGAGATAAAATATCCATTAGGGATTTGTAGGCAAACGGGGAAGAGTTCCTAAAAGTTAGAGGGCAAAACGCTGAGGTGCGGATGATGCAGTGGCTTTAAAACAGCAGCGACAGAAAGACACGTCTACCCGGCTCATTTAAAGGTGTCATATGATGTTGCTAAAAAGAACATACTGTGTTGATGCCGTGTCCGGCCGGAGCGACGAGACAAAAACATTAAAACCCATTACAAACGAGGCATTCGTTGCATCCAGTGGGGACATAATTACGGATTATAATGACTTATACTGTCTTTTTACGTGTTGCGTTGCATCCCGCCGCGTAAACATAAAACCATTATTACAAACTAAATTACAAACTACAAGCACTACTCTACACTGCCCAAAAAAACTCGCGTTTGAATCGTCAGTGGCAAATTCTTTAAATATAAAAAACGTACTTACAGTCTGTTCTGGAACAGTGTTGTAAATACAACTTAACCACTGATTTCTAGTCGTGTCCTCTTTTGGAAGACCAAACAAAGTAGTTTCGCTTTCACAACGAAACACAACGCCTTCACGACATGGCGGCGCCGGCAACAATACTACAGCGAGAATAAAAGTTACGCCTTCTTTCTTTGCGTGAACATTTGGACGG
>NW_015650016.1:350784-352831 GCF_001515625.1 Sinocyclocheilus rhinocerous | reverse complement strand
CCGTCTTAGGTAAGTGTGGCTGACTCTTAACTTTTATAAAGAATATCTCTTTGGATTTGAGACTTTAGTCTTTGCAACTTTACAGATCTTCTTTATGCACCAAGAGCTTGTAACACTCTAAAGAGAAAGGACCACTTGAAATCGCATCATATGACCCCTTTAATCAGACGAGCTTCAGATCCGGTCGGTGGAGCGGGAAGTTTTGATAGAAACTAAACAAAACAGAAAGTGTTTTAAACAGGGAAATGTGTTCAGCACCTGCTGCTCTTCTCTCCCCAAACGCTCTCATCCAGCTAATGGAGGGCACTTGGGTTTCATTCTCTCTGCTAAACCGTGTGTGAGAGCGCGTGCGCATTGACTCAGACAGACGAGAGACTAGAGAACCCTAAAGGAAATAATACTGTGTGAAAGCTTGAGGCCAAAACTGAAACTCGATTCAATTATCTATAGCCTGGAGTCTTGAAACTGAGGGACTCATGCTCTGTTTTCGGGTTATGAAGTCTTTTCTTTAATATCTCATCCTCATTCCCCATTACACATTCACATGTTGTTACTAGATCACATAAGTCAGGTTAAAAGGCAAGTTTCAAGTTTATTCAAAGAAATAAATAGCTCTTGTGCACCTGGATGCTTGCAGGAAAGATTTGCCTCTGAAAACTCTGTAAACAGCATCATTTTGTTCCCGTCTTCATGCACATGCCCAGACTCTGCCGTCTGACCTTTGGTAACATTTCAGACACTTTCACATTTCTGAGGACCTCAAAAGCAGAAGTCGGCATGGACGGGGAAACTTCTATAGTGGTGAATTATTGGTAACACTTTATTTTAAGGACCAATTCTCACTATTAACTAGTTGCTTTATTAGCATGCATATTAGTAGCATATTGGCTGTTATAAAGCGCGTATTAATGCCTTATTGTGCATGAGCATATTTTAGATCTCTTAATCAAACCCATACTGAAATTAACAGCTACCTTACTATTCATAAGCAGCACACTAGGAGTTTATTGAGGCAGAATTCACAGTTAATAGTTCATAGTGAGAATTGGACCTTAAAATAAAGTGTGCAGATGAAGAATAGAAGAGATGCAGGTAATTTCCATAATGATCAACAACATCTACCAAGAGAAGCACAAATTAGCAACTATCACAGACATGTCAAGTGCAAACTGGGTTAAGACATGTTTTGGGGTGGTAAATAATGGCAGGAACAGCAGTAAACTGACTGGAGCAAACCTTAGTAAATCACCTTGCATCATTGATTTAATTGCTGTCTGTTGCATCTGGAAACTCCTACAAATGCATATGCAACAAGATCAGCCGCAAACATAACTGTCTACTTTTCATTGCTAATGTTTCACTGCGTCTCTTTAGTAAATCCTGACAGTAGTTTTTTTTTTTAAATGATAGTTTGTATGAAAGCCCGTTTACTCAATGAATAAAAAAAGGTAATTGCAACTTTTTATCTCACAATTCTCTTTTTTAAAGTTAGAATTGCACGATGTAAACTCATAATTGTGAGAAAAAAAACTCAGAATTGCAAGATTTAAACTTTTACAAGAATTACCTTTTTTTTCTTTTCTTTTTTTTTATTCTAGCCCTTTTTAAAAAAAAATGAAAATCTGATCAACTTTGCTAGATTTTTTTTCTGTACGTTCTAGTTTATTCTAGCTACCCTTTTCTTTTCTTTTCTTTTCTTTTGTAATTTATACCCTTAATTTTTTATTTTTGTAACAGAGTGGTTGTAAAAAAGCATTTCACTGCATGTCCTACTGCACTATGTATGGTTATGTATGTGACATAAAAAATTGAATTTGAATTTAATAACTATATCATTTTGAAGTGTTCTGGCATATTACAGCTTTCCTTTTAGGCTCTTTAGAGAAGAAAATGTTGAAAATATAAAGGTCACAGTGGCAAATATCAATGAATAGTCCTTGAATGCTGCAAAAGCAACAACAGCAACGGATCAAGCTCAGCTACTCTGTTTAACAGAATATATAGAACACACTCACACACACACACACACACTCTCTCTCTCTCACAC
>NW_015650016.1:334173-350717 GCF_001515625.1 Sinocyclocheilus rhinocerous | reverse complement strand
ACATATATATATATATATATATAGCCTATAGTGTCTGTATAAAGCTCACAGTGGATTTATAAGGAGCGTCCAGCTCTTTGTTCTAGTTGTGTCACTGAATGAGAACGGCTGAACTGATCTTGGCAGAGATTCTGTGTCCAGCTGCACTATTTCTTGCCAAAAACATACTTTGTGTTAATTAAGGATGTGCTTGGCCATTTTATATTGTAGAATACATTTAATCACAGTACAATTAATTCATTTCTCCCTGACAGCAGTTTGTGGTTATAAAAACCTGGCCTCATTATCATTACACATCTCCCTCTCTATCTCTCCGTCTCGGTCATTTTCTCTCTGTCTGCGTTTGATAATGCCTGGTGATGTCAGCGGTTTGTGTCTGAACGATACCTTTCTCATCCGCTCTGTTCACTCACTCTCTCTCTCACACACACACACACACACACACACACTCACACACACTTACTTTATCTGCCACCCTAAAGAGATGCAGTTCATTTCTGTGACACTCTTTACCCTGTGTAACCTCTGTCTGCGTCTGTCATTCATCTGTCCGCATGGCCGGTCACTGCCGTCCTGCTTTCTTAATCCTCACCTCAGATTGCCTCCTCACATCTCTGTCTGGCACCGCCGATGGGCTTCTTATGAGCCGCTCATCTCTGCATCCATCAGGTAGCAGATCCACTTCATACTCTACAGAGAAGCATGGCTAAAGGTCACGGCTGCTGACTTTGACCGCAGCGCTGATCTCTCTGATCTCTCTCGGCTCTCAGGCTTAAGAAAAGCTTCAGTTATCATCTCTCAGTACTGAGGCAGAATATCAAAACGTGACCTCGGAAAAAATCTTAAGAAAGTCATATCTAATTGAAGAATACACTGGGAAATATCCTATTTGTAATCAGTGGCGATGTTCCGAATGGAATGCTGTATTTTGGTATTCCACTATATGTTGGTACTATATTTTAAACATAGTAAATAATATATTTTTTATAATATTTTAAAATGATTGCAAGTGAGTGGGGACAGTTTTTTGAAGGTGGAAACATTTTAGCAGTCTGATATAATAATAAGCCCCCCAAAAAAATAATTCATTTTTTGTCACACTGGAAAAAAAATGCTTACAAAATATATAGAAAAAAATACTTTTAAAAATGATGGAAAGAGGCTTATGTTGAACTTTATTCTTGGGGTGCTGTGCATTGAATGAAAAGTGTTTCTATTTTTTATTTTTTTTTAGTTACTGCATATAATCCACTTCACCTGCAATAAATCCATGCAAGCGTCAAAATAGGAAGAAAAGGTGTTTTTTCAACATTTTCAACTTTTCGCCTGAATGCAAATGGCAAATCTTGCTATTCAGTAAGTCCAGCTGCAGTTGAAATCAAGGTTTTTAACCTTTAAAAAAAAAAATTAGGCAGTATACAGTGTTCAGTAGAGTAGTAACGTTATGTTGAATGCATTGCATTGTGGGATGCAGTATTGCACACACACTGTATGCTCTGTACTGCTCATTTAGACAAAATGAAGGAGGTCATCCGAGTCTTCATGCATACATTGCGTGCATTATTCAATATACATACACTATACTGCAGAAACACTGAGAGAAATATGCAATTCAGAACATCTTCCCAGTCTTGTTTGCCAATAAAAATAATTAAACGTCCACGTTTCTTTAATATAAGTGTATCTCAAATGAAGTACAGCATCTGTGTGAATATCTGCCGTTACACAGCTCTGAGTGAAGTTATTGTTATTCTCATTCATGTAAGTGTTCTCAGAGGAGCTGAGGGTTGGGCTCTGCTTGTGAAATGCAGCTGTTTCTTATCAATCTGTGATTGCAGTCTAATGGTTAAAATTAGTAACAAAAATGCTGGATGTTTGAATCAGGGAAATTACTAAACTAAGGCACCTCTCAGTTTATTGTCCTTTTTTGTAAGTCTACACAGTTGCACAACCAGTAACTTCACAACAGTAGCGTGCTGATTTGATGTCAGTGAACTAGAAACAACATGCATGCATTTTAATGCAACAAACCACAGGTCGACACAGTATGTGGATTTGACTCAATACATGACAACTGTATTACTCACAAACAGTAGCTTATGTTGGGTTCAAACAGCAGAGAGTCTTGCCTGCATCTATTTGATAAACACTGTAAAACATTATTATAAGTAAAGTACGCCAGCTCACTATCACTGCTCACAGTATCTTCATTTAACAAACAAACAATTCGATCATTGTTATCTGACAAGAAAATATTTAGAAGGAGAAGAAGAAAAACATTTACGTTCACTGAGATGTATAATAATAATAATAATACATTTGACTTATAATGCGCTTTTCTGTAAAGGGTAACTAAATCACAAAGATAAGAAGAGGCCTTTTCATGTACAGCTTTATAAGTTAAAATAAGCATTTTTAAACTCAATATGTCATTGGACTGGAAGCCAGTGCAAATTACAAAGGACACTACTGATGTGCTGACGTGAGGCTGTGTGATTAAAAACCATGTGCTGCTGAATTCTGAATGTACTGTAACCGTTTAATAGATTTCGCCGGTAGACCGATGTAAAGTGAATATCAGTGATAAATGCGTGGATGAGCATTTCTGCATCAGGTGTAGAAAGAAAAAGGCCTAATCCTAGCAATATTTCTGAGATGATGAAACGCTAATTTTGTAACACTCTTAATGTGAGCCTCCGGTGTCAAGTGAACATCAAATCTCACACCAGGTTACGAGCTTGTAAAGATGGCAGAGCTGTTGTCCAGTGTCAAATTAAAGTTCCTACATTTATGGATGGCTGCTGGTGTGCCAATAAGAAGAACCTCAGTCTTAGAGCTATTCAATTTTAAAAAGCTGTGATGCATCCATCATTTTATGTCCTGCAAACATTCAGAAGGACTGTGGAACTGACTGTAACATCAGACTTTGAGCTGATGTAAACTTGGGTATAGAAATGATACCCAAGACCATGTTTCCTAATGATCTGCCCCAGAGGAAGCATATAGGGCTGCACGATAAATCGCATGCGATATTTAACGCGCATCTTGTCAGTAAAGCCATTCTGTAATCAGCGGTAAATCTCCATCACCTGCGGGCTTTCACATGGAGCAGCATTAACTACACAGAGCCGTTGTTCACCGACAAGCTGCGCAAAACATGCGCAAAATATGATCGTGGTTGTGTGCAGCTTGTCAGTGAACAACGGCTCTGTGTAGTTAATGCTGCTCCATGTGAAAGCCCACAGGTGATGGAGATTTACCGCTGATTAAAGAACCGGCTTTACTGACAAGATGCACGTTAAATATCGCATGCGATTTATCGTGTAGCCCTAATAAATACTAAAAAGTATAGGACCCAAAACAGACCCCTGAGGAACACCATATCGGACCTGGCTGATATCAGATTTGTTGTTTCCCAGAACAACAAACTGGGATCTATTTGTAAGGTAGGATCTGAACCATTCAAGCACAGTGCCAGAAATACCAAACCAATTCTTTAGTCTATCAAGCAATATAGAGTGACACACTGTGTCAAATGCTGCACTCAGGTCTAACAAAACCAAAACGGATGAGACACCTGAGTCAGCTGAAACAAGGAGGTCATTCATGACTCGAACCAAGGCGGTCTCAGTACTATGTTCTGATCTAAACCCAGATTGGAAAGGTTCTAAAAGCTTGTTGAGTGACAAAAGAGAATGTAGTTGTGCCACAACAACACATCCCAGGACCGTAGCTAAGAAAGGAAGATTCTAGTTCAATTAAAACTGGGACAACAAAAATCAATTGTATTCTAGTTAGCTCAGTTTTGGGTCAAACTCTGCAAGTGACAACACACTGTCAAAAGTTAACTGTTAAAAATCAAGTCTGTCATCCAGTGTAGAAGCTTAACCTGTCCATACAAATGATATCAAAGTGAAACTGAGCCCTGTGCTCCTCAATCGTTGTTTCTCCCTGTACAAACACTTGTGTAAATAAACAGCTAAATGAAGTCAGGAGGTCTTGAAGAATAAACACGGCGCTTCCGTTCTGTGGCTGGAGAAAACAGGACGCATGTGAAATGACTTCACATCTGAAATCATTCTCAGACTGCTGATGAAAGCAGCGCTTTCACTCTCCATTGTCTAATATTCCTGCAGAATTACACCATGGCAATTGAATTCAACAGTGGAATAATTCATAGGGACGACAGCATGCTGAGGTTACGACTTTTAAGCAGTTATAGATGAATTTAGAATTAAATGTTAGGGTTTGAAAAGTGGAGGCAGAACAGGAGGTGTTCAAACCTGTAAAGATGATCATTATCTGTATAGATACAGTGGCACGTTCACAGTCCAGTTAAATACAGTTAGCGATTGTCTTCCATTATAAATAAATTATATGTTATATGTAAATAACTAGAAGAGTAACAAAGTGCATTAACAAAAGCGTTGTGAACCAATTGCTTTGAAAAAAATATTCAAATGATTTTTTCGTAAAATGATTGAAAATTATTTTTTCGAAATGCCTGAAACATTACACGCTGGTGATGCCTGCTGGACCAAATGGTGTAAACGCAATGAAAACTCAGCTCAAACATGCATAAAAACACTTTTACCAACAACCATGCAATCAACAATTCATCATCAAATTTAATACCATTAAATCTGAAGTGTCTGTATAATGCGTTATTAATTTACAGGGCTCGTTTTATTTGTTTAATGGAGGGCTTGGTTAATCAGGCTCCTTTTTTAATACTATCTTTTTATTATACAAATGTGTCATTTAAATGTCTACAAATGTACTCAATTTATCCGAGATTAGCTATATAGACACTGGTTCGTGCGTTCAGAGATCATCGCCCTCTAGCGGTGAAACACTGAAATGTTGAATCGTTTTGAAGCCTTATTAATAAATGTTCACCTTTTGATTATTGCTGATGCCTCTAGTAATTATGTGCCTGGTTTTTAATTTACAACCTATTTTGGGTTCATTTTAAGCCAGCCGTATAGTAATTTTTAAACAAAAGTTGAGTTAAATAAAACTACCCAGAAGGTTCCTAGATAGTCTGTTAAAGATCTCTTCATCTAGAAAGCATCTGACAGACGTCTGTAAGATGTCAGTTTTACATTCATTCTAAATCATAAGCATCTTGAAGACATCTTCTAAACGTCTATTTGACATCTGATAGGAAACATCCTATAGATGTATTGCAAATGAGCAAACACTCTAAAAAATAGGTTTTGCAGATGTAATGCAGACGTCAAATAGAGTCTCTGTGATGTATGTGTGCTAAACATTTAACCCGACCGCTGGGTCTGTCCATAATTCACCCAGTGCTGGGCTGTTTTTAACCCAGCATTTTTTAGAGCGTATGGTTATCAGTTCCAAACAGAACTGCCTCTAGTAATTATGTGCCTGGTTTTTAATTTACAACCTATTTTGGGTTCATTTTATCATTTTATATTTTTTCATTCTGAGGACGAACAGACGAACTATCAGCTCTTAACAAGACAGTGGGCTCTAAATAAATGCCATCTTGTTTTGTGCAGCACAATGCTACTATTGATCTAGAAAAATGTTGTAGAAATATGATTAAAAATGGTCATATTGACTGATAGATGAGAATTTGTCTTCCAGTATAGCTGATGACTGGATAACAGGGCAGATAACAGGCCATTTTTCAGTTTTCTTCTCTGAACGGTAATTGCCTCTTACTTTCAATACTATATCAAACTCACAGTCAGCATTCAGTCTGTGGCCGAAAGCAGCAGCACAATGCTTATAAGAAAATAAATAATTGCCTTGACCCTCCTGGACGGCCCGTTCATCTCATACGAAGGTAAAGCTTTGTTCCTTGCGTCTCGCTCTCTCTCCTCGCCCCTCCTCTCTCATTCTCCACCCATCTCCTCAGCACTTCACACAGGGCAGCTTTAAATGGTGCGACAGGAGATGGAGGAGGAGTGACTGGCACAGCGCGCTGATTTTCATGCCTCGGCAGGCCTGACGGAGTCTGCATGGCATTGTCAGGCCTCTTCCTTCCTTCAAACACAGTGAAAGTGCACAGCGGCAAACAGAAGCATGCAGAAGCACGCTTGCTGACTGCCGTATTAATCCATTGAGACACACACACACACACACACACACACTCACACACTCACACACACACCTTTACAAAGAAATCCAATGACACAGGTGGCTCATTGTAGTCGGCTGGCACAAATGTTGATTATGCTTGACTAATGTAATTCACGAGAACATTTCATCACATTTCTAAGTACACAGCGCTAAATAAATAGAATGCATGAATCAACAATCTGTCATAACAGAAACAGCAATGCCAAAAGCCAGACGTCCGGATGAAACCAAACCAAAATGGCGTTTGAGATAGTTTTGCTCAGTTAAGATTCTTGAACAGAATAGAGAACTGTTCAAAAGTCATGGAAAGCCCCTAGTTTTGCGGCGGCCAAGCAACAGCAGCTTGCATTCATATAGATCTGAACACATCCCATCCAATCAGAGTCCAATATAGAAGATCTCAGAAACCCAGCCTGCGATGTAAGTTACCGGGCCGTTTGCCAAGCATGTCCGGCATCAGTAACCATTCTGCTTTTGTTGGCCTCACAAAGAGTGGCTAGGAGAAGTCTGGGAGGAAAAGAAAATGCAGCTTTATTTATTCCTCCCTCATTCCTCTTCCCGTCTTCTTTCCTGTGAGAGGGACAAAGAGTCGCGGCGCTCGGGGAAAAGAACGGGGCACTGTGTGCAATGTGACTCCGGCGCCGCTGGCTGATATCTATGGGCTTGAACTAGATGGGTGTGAAGAAACTAAAGACAGACAGGACAGTAGACAGAACAAAAGACAGAGGAATAGAGCGAGAAAGTAGAATAAGAGGAACCTCTGTGGAATTAGACGGAAGGATAGTCATTTAAAGCAGTTCACCAAATCAGTGCATTAAACCTCATTCAACATACAGTAAACAACTTCAATTATCTGAATGATATTGCAATTTTATGACCAATAAAATGTTTTTAAACTAAATGATCAAGCTACAACAATAAAAAAGCTAAGTTTTTATTTTTAGTCTACAACAATAAAAAATATAATCATCATTGCTATAATTTATGTCATTTTATTAATGCTATATATATATTTCTGTTAATTGTTAATATATATATATATATATATATATATTAATATAAGTTGTTTTGTGGCCTAAATGGGCACAGCAGTGTTTCGTTTTACACAGCCAAGCAAAAGTTTTGGAGTAATTATGATTTATTTTAAACATTTTTCTGACACTGAAGACTGTAGTAATGCTGCTGAAATCACAGCTTTGCATCACATAAATAAATTACATTTTACAATATATCTACATAGGAAACCGCTATTTTAAATTGCAATAATATTTCACAATTTTACTGTTTTTACTGTAATTTTGACCAAATAAATGCAGCCTTGGTGAGCAGAAAAAAAATCTCAATTATTCCAAACCTTTGACCAGTATTGTTACGTCTAATTGTTAAACTACACATTTTCAAAAAACAGGATAATTAAACAAAAGGTGAGAAATAATACATGACTACAACACTATTCTTCTGCGACCCACCGTTTTTGGTAGACCTGATAATAAAGAGCCATTAATGTACTTTTCATTTAGGCCTCTGTATTTGTTTTAGCTTTAAATACTACATCTCATTAAAGTGAAATACATTACAGTATTTATAGACTATTTAAAACATGGCTATAAGAGTCCCTTCATAATTCATGGGCTGATATTCTTTTGAGTCACACATCAGTAACAGCAGAACACATATCAATTCACAAACACATCTCGGATGCTTTAAGCAAACAGGTAGAGAATGAATGATGTGGAAATATCTAGTGCATCTTGACTATTCACAGAAAACACAACAGTCCTCACCTAAACGCCAGTGCTTGTTATATTTGTGACTGTTAAAACATGAAACGGTCAGTTAGTGGTTGCTCATTCAGTAAAATCACATTAGATGAAAACGTTAAAAGCTACACACGAGTATAACACTGACCAGAGTACAGTACGATGATTTCAAATACTCTACATCTATAAAGCATCAGTCTGGACGGTCTCTCAGACGCGCTTGTCCCCGTTCTGGACGTACTCCGGCAGGCTGTTCAGCGCCGTCTCCTCGCTCTTGGACTGCAGGGGGTGATCTCCCTTCCTTGAGGACTTTTTGGTGGCTCTGGACAGCCTGCGTCTGAACGTGTCTCCGGCCAGAAAGTACAGGATAGGATCCACGCAGCTGTTGAGGCTGGCCAGGCCGCGGGTCACCTGGTAGCTGGCGTACACGCGGTCGTTGAAGGCACACATGTCCGCGCTCTGGAAGTACAGTCTGGCTCGCATGTTCAGGTTCTTCATGACGTGGAAAGGCAGGTAGGACACGGCGAACACCGTGAGCACGATGATGACCAGGTATATCGACTTCTTCCTCAGCGGCGCGTTGTCCATGTCGTTGCAGATGAGGGCTTTGACGATGCCGCCGTAGCAGCTGAGGATGATGATGAACGGGATGCAGAAGCCGAACACCGTCATGCACATGCTGTAGATGAAGTATCCAGGCAGCTCGTCTTCGGTCGTGGTGTCGTAGCACGTCGTTAACCCCTTCTTAGGGCCGGTTCGCGAGTAGTAAAGGATGGGAGAGATGCCGACCACGACTACGAACCAAACGAGCGCGACGGTGCGAACGGCGTTCTTCTTTTTCAGCCTCCCGAGCGATTTGAGCGGATGCACGACGCCGGAGTATCTGTGCACGC
Organism: Sinocyclocheilus rhinocerous; assembly: GCF_001515625.1. Classification (NCBI taxonomy): domain Eukaryota; kingdom Metazoa; phylum Chordata; class Actinopteri; order Cypriniformes; family Cyprinidae; genus Sinocyclocheilus; species Sinocyclocheilus rhinocerous. The sequence continues at coordinate 341,950 of NW_015650016.1, read as the reverse complement.
TGATGCACGTGAGGAACAGGATGCTTCCGTAGAGATTCACGTGGAAGATGAACCTCTGCAGTCTGCATAAGACGTCTCCGAAAATCCAGTCTGTTTTGTTGAAGTAGTAGAAGATGAGGAACGGAAGCGAGAGCACGTAACAAAAATCGGCCAGCGCCAGGTTGAACATGTAGACGGAGATGCTGCTCCAGGGCCTCATGTGGCACACGAACATCCATATGGCCAAGCTGTTCCCGATAAAGCCTGCGATGAACACGATGATGTAGACGATGGGGAGATAGTAAAACTGAAAGCCGGTCTTGGTTAACGAGCATCTCGGCGTGTGGTTGGAAAACTCGCTCACGTTGTTCATGAGCGACGTCAGGTTACTGAACTCCGCCGTCATGATGTCAACGATCAGCAGGTCTGCGATCTACGAGAAAACGATTAACCTACATTATTAACCCAAATATGCTCCAGAGACAAGCTTTATTTCCACTCCGATTGCAGCCAGAATTGATCAATTGCTATTTCCAATATACATTAGAACATCAAGATAATAAGGGTTTCTTACATCAAAGTTGAAAGTTTAAATAAAAAGCTTTTAAATTTAATGCATTATGCATTTGGGTGAAGAAATTTTCTAAATATATACAAATAGTAAATGTTAATAGACTAATAGATAGAATTCAGTATTTTAAATTTCATTGGAAACAGATACAGATAAAACACTGTAACTGAAAAAAAAAAAAAAGCAAAACAGTTTAGGATGTTTAAAAATGTAATGGCAAATAAAGAAACATCATAAATATATATTTGCAAGCAATGATTATAGGGACTCATATGTTCAAAGGGCCAAGAACCGTCTGCGATTAATGTCCCCTGATCAAGGCTACAGTGATAATGGATCAGGGTTTGAACCTGCAACCTATATATATATATATATATATATGAATGATCAGGCGCCACACCACCCACAGTTTTGGCATATTACCAAAGAGACATTCAAGCTGAGTGTCAATGCATGCATGGTTTTGAGATTCTTATCATCAAATGGATATATTTCATTTTAACATGCATGATCTGAAGACTTTATTTAAGATTCCACGATTTGTAGAAAGCGTATTACTCACATCATGTCTAACCAATTGTTTGTTTGTTGTTTTAAATATAATAGTTAGATCATGTGTGTCTCGCGTCCTGTGCCATATCTCCATTTCGGAAGATTTGAAGTCACAAAGCATGTATGCGTGATATGGCACTTGATTTAGCAGCATCTGATACAGTAATATCCGTAAAATCACCGGAGAGCAGACGCAGAGCAGGGAAAGTTTAGAACAACGCTCTGCGCCTAATTCACTTCAGCTACGGACAGGAACATGACAACAATGTAATAACAAGTCATTTGTCCCCCGAGCAGCCATTTCAACGCAAACAAACTAACAAACAAACAAAAAGAAACAAACAATTGCATAATCACCAGTTCCTTGGAGCGAAAGAGCAAAAGTCGGTGTCACTCACCAGCCAGACGCTCCTGTAGCCCGCATTCCTCGAGCGCATTTACCGGAACCGACAGCAGCATGGATGTGAGAGCCTGCTTTCCCGCCACAGGAATGTCTGCTTCGCTACAGTTCTCGGATAAGAGCGACTCTCTCTCTCACCGACACCGACACCGACACTCACTGCGCCGCGAGCCGAACCGACTCCGCACGAGCCGATGCCCGAGTCGCTCCGAATGAACCGACTCTTCTTTAATGATTCATATGAACCGAGGAGTGAAACTATAAAGAGGTCGAGTCATAATCCACCTTGACACACTTCCAGAAGCAAATAGAAAGCACTGTTAGTGTCTCAATACGAGTGACAACATCAAATGGAATAGAATTTCACTAAACAATACATTGGGGTTCGGAACCGACAGCAGCATGGATGTGAGAGCCTGCTTTCCCGCCACAGGAATGTCTGCTTCGCTACAGTTCTCGGATAAGAGCGACTCTCTCTCTCACCGACACCGACACCGACACTCACTGCGCCGCGAGCCGAACCGACTCCGCACGAGCCGATGCCCGAGTCGCTCTGAATGAACCGACTCTTCTTTAATGATTCATATGAACCGAGGAGTGAAACTATAAAGAGGTCGAGTCATAATTGTCATAACCTTGACACACTTCCAGAAGCAAATAGAAAGCACTGTTAGTGTCTCAATACGAGTGACAACATCAAATGGAATAGAATTTCACTAAACAATACATTGGGGTTAATTCAGGATAATTGGGACATTTGGGTCATTTCAGTGGAAAAGCGTCCCTAAATTCGCCCCATGAAAAAACGTAAGCAATGACACATTAATAAATATTAATAAGCTATTTAAGTAAACATTTTTGCATAATAAAACAAATACGAATAGGAATCCATAGAAATAACTGAAGCCATAGAATTAATAAATATGCCATACATGAACCCTTTATTCTGAAACTCGTGTGAATGCACATTATTGCTGCCCCTAAATCGTTTGTACATTTAAAATTAAATCACACCCTTTTTTTTTTAAAGAACTGAATAATTGAAACGAACCGTCCGAGCGATTCGACTCGCTGTCATGACTCTGTCTGGAGTCTCGCGCAGCGGCGGTGTTTGTCGGAGGGACGCAGGGGCGGATAATGATCATGAGCCCGCGAGCAAACGCTGGAATCGCTTCTTGTTTCAGTTCTTCATGTGCTCTGCTAATAGCTGCTGCACAGCCGATCTCAGACTCACACACTCACATTATGCTTCACTTAGAAAACTAAATGTCGAGCACAGGCTGCATGTCCGGGCCACCGAAACAGGTTTTACAACCTGATGAGTTCGTGCAAGAAACAGATCCACACACACACGCACGCACGCACGCACTCACTCACACACACGCACGCACGCACTCACTCACTCACACACACACACTTTTATACTGTACAGACCGTATATTCTATTGCCCTACACCAACCCTACCCCTAAACCTACCCCTCACAGGAAACTTTGTGCTATTTTTACTTTCTCAAAAAAACTAATTCTGTATGATTTATAAGCTTGTTTCCTCATGGGGACCTCAAAAATGTCTAGTATTACTATCATTGTGGGGACATTTGGTCCCCATAACGTGATAAATACCAGGTACACACACACACACACACACATTATAATGAGTAGGCCTACAGACTAACAGGAACCCACGAAAATAACAGGGTCTGTTTTGGAATTTAAAATTATTTACCTTTTTTTTTAATATCAAAGAAGTTTTGTTAGATTTAGCTCACTTTTGGGTAACACACTTCATTTAGAGAAAGCAAAATGTTTTGCACTATAGCAGACCTTTCCTTTAGTAGGAAATATCACACTGTTATTATCATGATCGTATTTATAATTTTTCGAATGTGAAAGTTTTGCACAATATCTGACAGTGACATATTTCCTCTTTATTTCATGTGGCCTTCCTTCATCTGATCTCTTTTGATGTCACTTTTTGTTCCATGCTCTTTGAAAGTCACAAAAATATACAAACTAATAATCAGAGCTTGTCTTGAGCAGCAGATGTTTTCATGTAACCGTAGAGGCATTTATCAGCTTTGTGGAAGCGCCACTGTATACTTGCCATGAATTACAGGAACATCTGATTGTTTTCCTTTTCTGCATGTGTTTAGTCTGTAGTCGAGGCTAAAGAGAATGGAAGAGAACTGTGAGAATAACAGACTAAGGTTTCAATATAAGTGAGCAGAATCTGAGGGAACATTGTTACAGTGTGTATTTCCACACACACTCAAGGCTGACAACATGAATACACTGCATGCACAATCAAGCACAGGCAACAGAAACGAAAGCGAGAAGTGCCAGGATGAAGAATTATGGAGTAAACCTTCCTCTTTTCTTTTGAGACAGACTTGGCTGAATGTCTCTGATGAAAGACCCTTGACACACACACACACACACACGCACACACACACACACGCACGCACACACACACACACACACATATATATATATATGAATAAATATATGAAATAATTAAAGGGAAAAAGACACAAGATCACAAAATTAATTTAAGATTTATTTTTAATTAAAAATTAATTACATTTGTTTTAGGAATTCTGTATTTATTTTCTCATTGTTCCATTATTATTCCATTTTTTATTTCTGCAGGTTTGCTCCTCCATTGCAGCTAACAGTATGTTCTCTTCTCGATGGTTACAGCTCATGCAAACACCCTGCTGTGCAACTAAATTGGTACACTGAAGTACGGTGTGAATGTGTGTGTGTGTGTGTGTGTGAGAGAGTGTGTATTTCTCATGCACACATGTACACATATAAATCCCAGATCCCAGCTGTGTAGCGATGAGATCTGGCAGATCGAGAGAGAGTTAGTGAAAAAGGCAAAGAAACAAGCTGCACCTGTTTCCCTGTGTTTGACAGCATGAGAAAAACCCTCTCACTGGTGCTTACACAAGCCAAAGGCTGTTAGCTCACTGTAGGACTGCTTCAATTGAATGTTTACGGAGTTATTTCTTGCTATTTTGGTGGAAGTAAACAGATTTTTTTTCTTGCACATACACACCCACAAATTTTAAATCAGTACTTACTGATGATATCTGTGTTAGATGCATCACAATTCTGTCAGAGAATTCATTCTGAAAACATGCAAACATTTGATTACATTTGCATTTAGAACAGCCTAGACTTTTCACCCAAATCACACTAATTTCAGCCCCACTGACGCATAATAATAAATGCAGGGAAAATTCAACGGTTTTCAGTTTTTTAACTGTACAATTCAGTGGTCTGCGTAATCTGGGAACCTGTAAAGCACAAGCCTGAACTGTGGAAATTTTATTTTTGTCCTTTAGATGTAGATATATGCATGTCCATCCATTTTTCATGAGTTTTGACTGAATCACTTGAGATAATTACTAAGGCAGCCTATTACAGGAACCTTTACTGAACACACGCATAAAGCAGCAGCCCACAGAACGGGAGTCTATTAGCTGTGGTCCGTCTGTCTGATTCAGATGCGTTCTCAGAGCAAGAACAGCCGGAAATTTGTGCTTCTGTCATCAGCATCCTCTTGTTTTTCATATGTTATGTAGTATTATTGTGTTAACTGTGTCTAATATGGAAATGCCATTGAAAGATCTCATATATATCTATCGTTTCATGCGGTATGAGCACAGCACATCCATCTCTGGCTTCTGCACCCTCTCTTCCCTCCTCTTGTGTGGCTTCAGATATTTGTCAGAACTGACATTATTGATCCTAATGTCTTCTTACTCTGTTCACTGTACATGAACGTCCATCTTTCTGCTCACCTGGCCTCCTCTTCTGTCAGCGACCGACCGCAGGATCGATCTGTTGACATTTAAACAGAGAAGTCTTTAAATGTATTGCACATTTTCATGTTTTCAATAAATGCCGTGATATATTCTGTACAGATACAGTTTATAATAGCTCAGTTTGAGCAATGGCGCTATTAGCCCACTACATTTACAAAGCAATACTGGGACTTAATGTGTATTGTTTGTCACACATGGTTATGTAAGGAATGAAGTAGAACCAGCCTGCCGTTACCGCAAAGTAAACCCTGGCAGGCTGATACGAGATCCTTATCACCCATCTGGGTTTGTTTTTTATTTTATGCATTATCCCGCATATTACATACAAGGCTACTTACCATGTGAATAAAAAAATGGTCATGCACCGTTACAAGGAACATAATATAAGCTGTGCAGGATGTCGTTTGCATTGAACGACAGTCAAATTTGCCACAATTTAATTAAGTCAAGTCACCTTTGTTTCTATAGCACTTTATACAATATTGATCGTGTCAAAGCAGCTTTACGGTGTTAAACAGGAACAATGCATGCTGATAATGCAAGAAGGCAACAGAAAACAGTTTTTCAGTTAAAGTCAGTTCATCGTTGATTCAAGTATTCCAGAGAGCCATGAAGTGACTGCATCTGTATTCATATTTGAACAGTTACCCACTTTGTTATTTGTGATGTCACCTCTCTTCTGATCTTCCTTTATTACACAACCAGTTGTTTTGCAGTTAAATCAAAAGTCAAGGTAAAACAAGCCAATGGATGAAAACAAATATGGCAATAAATATTGTACCAATTAGGACATTTTTATAGTATGCTAAGAGATCCCAGATCAAAATACTAATGTGTTACATACTCAATAGTATTACGCACATGCAACACAAATGTCTTGTAAAAAGGTCTCGAGTATAATACACTCATCCGTGTCATTTGTTGTGCATTATGATTCAGCCAATATCAAAATATGTTGCCATCCTCCGCTTATTTTCATAAAGTGCTATAAAGCGAGTTTGTTAACATTAACAAATTAATGATTAATTTCCTGCATGCACAGATAAATCAAAACTGCTGTGCGTAATAAGAAAACAAACCCTGTACAAAATGTGTGCTTGATGATGGTCTGATCGCAGCGGTCTGACAGCAGATGAGAAAGCACGCTAATACTTCAAAACATGACTTAATGGTGTACATTAAAGCTTTTACTCCGAGCGGTGCAGGGCAAAATGCTGAGTTGCGTAGTGTGTCCTAATGGGCTTCATTGTGGCTGTATCTCTCTCTCCTGGAGCCCAGAGAATCGATTTCTCCTCCAACACAACCTGTATGAATGTATTTTACGTCATCTTTTTATTTTTCCGTTAAGAATCCGCTGTCCACTGAGAAAGCAGCTCACCGTGCAGAGATTATTTTATAGCTGACCCAAAAAATCCTCTCAAAAACCTTTAGAGGCAGTGGTTTAGTACATTGTCCTCGCCACCAAACTCGAGGATCAAAAAGTACAGTGGGATGTGCAGCATTTATCAGAGATTTATCATCCTTCCTCCTCAGATGAAGTCATTTCCTGTTTGGTGTTAGTATCTAGTGTGCAGACTGTGGACTTTGCACCTGCATTACACCTTTAAGATGATTGAAATACAGAGTATAAAACTGAAATAACTTGCAAAATCATTCATTAAAATTCACTACAGACTTTCTTTCCACTCACCATCCGATAATAGATCAGACGCCCTTTGAAAAGAATTTTTTTTTTAAAATACAAAAAATGTAATACAAATAAAAAAAAGATTATGAAAGCTTTTTACTTGAAAGAGATCTCAAAAATTTCATGTGGCTTTACGGTAACAATAAATGGTATTTGATATGATTAATATCACATTGCTTTTTAAAATATGACAAATATGGTGATTTGGACATCCACCTTAATAAGTTATATTAAATAGGCCTATCATTATCTAATCATGTCAACAAATGGAAAAGCCCGCAAGATATTTATGATGACATCAATTATTGTGTCTTTAGCCGAACAGAAGCCCCAATAATACCATATTATCCAGTTATTGACCCTGATAGCATGGAACAGAGTTACTATTATAGTAAACTCTTTTTTTCTTCTTTAATCGCATTTATTGCATGCAAACGAATAAGGTAAGATTATCCATAGATAAGTGTGGCATCATTTCAAAGTTTTCTGCTTGGTGTCATGTAGATTGCAGAACTTAGTTTTATCAGAAATATAAAAAGGAATATAAATATACTAGCATATACTAGAAATATAAATATTGATCAACTGGTCTATAATGTCAGACAGACAGTTTTCCCCTCTCTCTGCTTGTTCCTGAGCTAAATAAACGTTGTAGTTGTTCACTCAGCTCTAAACTTTCTTTAATAAAAATATAAAGTCCTGACAGGTGACTGTCTTTGTGCTAGATATTTATTTTCCAGGCCAAATAAGGAAT
>NW_015650016.1:315312-334155 GCF_001515625.1 Sinocyclocheilus rhinocerous | reverse complement strand
ACACACACACACACACACACACACACACACACACACACACACACACACACATCCTTTCCGATCTGAGACACTTAATATGACAATGATATCAAATGATACAAAGTACACTAAGCATGCAGCAGCATAAATTTTAGACTAAAGCTTCAAATCATTAATCCTTACACTAGTGTTTGTGAGAAGACGTCTTCAAGAAAGAGAACGTTTGCTTGTGGGAACATTTTTAAGCTGCTGCGTAACATACACAGTAGTGCATGTGTTTGGGTCAGGGGCCGGAGGACAGGAAATAGCACTGAAATTGACCGGTCTGTGGAGAGCGACCCAAACACACACACAGCTGCAGAGAGACAGTCAGTTCAATCACACTTTAACTCCAGGATAATAAAGACTTCTGACAGTATGCGAGGCTCGAACCTTGAACTCTGGCCCAACAGTGTTTGCTTTTAGATACTGTTTTATACGGCAGACTGATGACAGACTGAGAGCAGACAGTAGCGTGACATTACTTTACACGCATATCCTCATAGTTTATATACACCTGGCTGAAGCTCTAAGATTAAATAGTACAGATCATAAACTTGAGTTTTGCTTTAGTACTCTCCTTAAAAAAACAGTAGGCTAATATCTAAATTAACTGGTCAAATATATTATTTAACATCACTCAACCAATCTATATACATTCATTTATATCAGCAACATTTTTATGAGTAAAATCAGATAGAAATAGCTCTTTAAGATAACAATTGCAGGTTACCACTTTTTGCAGGGTAGTTAACGGATTAGATTTCATAAACTAACAATGAACAGCAATTTTTTACAGCATTTTTGGTAACACCTTACGATAAGGGTCCATTTGTTAATGCATTAACTAACAATGAGCAATACATGTATTACAGTATTTTTATTAATACAGCTGTTCACTGTTAGTTAGCTACAACTACTGATTTTAATAATGTATTAGTAAATGTTGCAATGGACATCAACTAAGATTAATCAATGCTTTGAAGTACTTTTCAACGTTAGTTCACGTTAACTAATAACTAATGTTAAAAATGAAACCTTACTGTAAAGCATTAATGGTAATTCATACATTTACTATTGTGTTATTACATAACCATATACACTGTTATATAAACATGATGCTTGTTCATAATTAATTATGCAATGTTAATGTATGCAATGCAAAAGACACAAATGCATGTAGAAATGAATATTAACCTAGAATAATAAATAATGTAAGCTTGTTGTTTCAATTATTACTTGTTTATTATTTGCGATCACTTAAGTCAGGTTAACCATACCTAATGTAAACGCTGTAAAAGATCATTTGTTTTTGATGCAAATGTCAATATGAGCTTCTTCAGGGCAGTATGAAATAAAAATCCTGCAGCTGCTAAACACAATTTTACAGTCTGCAAGCAGAGGGCAGATATCGAACCACTTAACTTAAGTCTAATTTATGAGGTGAAAAGGTTGCAGGGACTCAGGCCACATCAGATTTATAATAGGACTTGCCCCGGCTCTGGGATTTACTGCAGACTCGTTACATCATCTTCACACGGTCGCTGCTGCTGTGCTGCCTGAGCAACCCTACGCTATGACAGCAGAGGGTTTGTCCACTTTCTCCAATCAGTGTACTCCCCCTTTACCCTTTATCTGTCTCGTTATCACAGCAGAGCTCTCTCTACTTGAAGAAACTGATAACTAATGATCCACTCTCCTAGCTGTGCAACACTGATATAATAGTTCTCGCAGTGCATAGGTGCTATCACATTAGAGAAAGCCCAAGAGAGAGTGCTGCTTAGTGAGAGGAAACATGATGGGGTTTCTCTACCTCTCACATATATTTCTTCATGAAGATTGCATTGATTAAATGTAGCCTTAATGAGCCAAATTACCTTTACGTTGTATTTGTATTTTCAGTCATACTTGTCTCATTCACTCTGACAGTGTAGTGAGTTCATCGACCTCAGATGAATCTACAATGTGCTGCTGCCAAACCATACACCAAATGCTGTGAGATAATTAACTCACTGTGCAATAACTAATAGTGCAGAGAGAGAAATGAGAACAAACACTTAAACACCAGTCAACACACAATTCTACACTGATATAGTGACACATTCCTAGAAGAACCATGAATCATTTGTTCTTTGTATTTTGGTAGTGATAGTTAAAGGGGGTAATAATAACAATAAGCACATTGTATTCAGCTCATTATTGCTTTCAGACAAAGGCCTACTGATGACAAGTGTGTACACTGGCTGTAATGCTGTAGAAATAGCGCCACCTTGTGGCCATTTATGAAAAAACCCAGACACATGTTGAATACATTTTCTTTAGCTAGATTGATTGTGAAATCTGTTTCTACTAACTCAACTGTTTAAACCAACTCAGTCATCTTTGCCTTTTGGGTTAAAAAAATGTAATGTTAAAAAATGAGCTGAAAAGCTTCAGTTTTATTGTTGTAAATCTCAAGGTTTACTTTTAGTGGTTTGCCAAAAAGAGTCACGCAATCATTAAATCACCTCACATTGCTATTAGACTTCAGTTTGCTTATATTTCAAAATAAAGCCGTGTTATAAATATAAAATGCATTACAGATGTCTATATATCCGTATGGAGACAGAGCCTTTGTGCTTGTGTTTGCATTGTGACCCAAAACGTAGAGCAGTGTGGTTTACAAAGGCTGGTTTTATTAATTTATTTGCTGTTTTGTTTAGTTGCCATAAAAGCAGTAACCTTGATTTGTGGTAATGGATTAGATTGAAATCAGTGATATACTCGGTGATTCAGTTGTAAGTCGCTTTGGATAAAAGCATCTGCTAAAGGAATAAATGTAAATGTGTGAATATCAGGATGAGGACTTGCATGATTTTCACATTGTTCTCTGAGAGTGCTTTAATATTGTGGGAGTACTACAATAATGCTCCTATTCACATTCCCTGTGAAAACAAAGGAACGTTATAAACTTGTGTATTTTCAGTATATTGCAGGCATATAAAGAACAAGCGGGCTGATTTCACTCACCGTGACAAAACCAAGGAAGCTGATGGAGGCATTGAAGTGGAAAGCAATGTCATTCTTGTCAGTTGGCCCAGTCTTGAAATGTATGTAAAATCTGCATGGAAGTAGAGGCATTATGTTAAATGATCAGAATCACAATAATTGCTCATCTCACCAACCTCATGAAGAATTGAGAGGTGAAATAAAAGAACTACAACAGATCATGTATTATTTAATATTTAATGCAAGGCTGGGTCTCTCTTGCATGTTTTGGTCCAGTATTAGTATAATAATAATATTGTGATGCATTAAGATATATTGTACTGTTTACTGCAATATGTATCGTATCGTGTGGCCGTTACCTAAGCCTAATTCAGTGCATATCGGAGGATTGGTTTCTTACACAAGATCAACGGAATTAGGGGTGATATGACCAAAATATTATATCACAATACGAGTAATTTTCATTTTAACGATATACATCACAATATAGTTATTTTTGATACCATAGAAATGTCATAATTCTTGTCTCAAGTGTCAATATCACAAAAAAATAAAATAAAAAAGTTAGCGATTAAATAAGAAGAAACTAATTACAAGTAATGTGACCAAAAACTACAGTAGAACAAATAAATAAGAAATGTCACATGCATTGTATAAAGTAATCAAATGTTGCTTATTCAAGTTACAAATGTGATTTAGTCAAGAGCAGTGAGAGATTTATTCTTGTTTGTGTTGTTTGATTAACATGAATGACAGACAGCAGGAATATTAGACTGCTGTCACTTTAAGAGCTGCCCGTATCCGATATACTGTTACACACGTGTTTTCTTTTTCATCTGTTTGCATTCACTTAAGACCGAAATGACTGTTTATGAAGATACTTGCAAAGACGGGCATTTTGACACATACAAGTGTGTGTATTAAAGCGTTCAAGGCCTATAAAGCGGAAAAAATACTCCCACGCTCTGAGCACCGTCTGCACATGTGCGCGCATATAGCCAAATGAGTTCTCTTTCGCTGCTGATTGCGTTTCAACGCGATGTGAAACAAGTGATTTAAAAAGTGTGCAAATGTAGCACAGCAATGTCACATGAGCGTGTAACAGCGATAGAGACAATAGTCGAAAATCTCTACCGGTTAATCGTGTCTACCGGTATATCGCCCACCCCTAAACGGAATTGTAACTTACCGGTCAGCATTAGTAGGAATGATTCCCTGCACATACAAAGCCATGCCTTCTCTCAGTCCTCCTGGAATTGGGGTCACATAAGGAAGAGTCTGTAAAAGCACAAGAAAATAAGCATCAGTCCTAATCTTGAGGCAGGGTTTGGATTCCTTAAAATGGAAATTTGAAATACAGTGATGTTTAAAGTGCTCATCAGAGAGTTTTCATGCGCCACTGTTTCATTAAAGGAATAGTTCACCCAAGAATGACAGTTCTGTCATCATTTGCTCATCTTCATGTCATTCCAAATCTTTTGAAAAAACAACAACAGAAGATATACTAAAGAACTGTTTTCCCCCATACAATGAAAGGAAGTAGAAAATGAGATTCACATGGCTTTGGAATGACGTGGAGAAGAGTAAATGACAGATTTTTTTAAGTGGACCATCTCGTTAAGTGTTTTATTTTATTGTGCAGGAAGAAGTCACTGTAAAGGCCAAAGTATACTTTGTTTTTTATGCGTACACGAAGGTCCGCGTACAGTGCGCAAATTTCGTCACCAGAGTAGTATGCGTGTACTGTACGTGCACCATCCGATTTCTGTAACCGTGCACATGCACATTGACTTGGTTTTGCACTAATCAAGGTAGCAACACTGGCCATTGTTTCACAGTACAATGCTAAAGAGACGGAGCCACAACAAAATAGCGGAGACTGCAACAACAACACATGCCTGCATTGAAGCGCTTGTCTGAGAGGGTTATGAGAGAGCCGCAACTTTAGTTTAAAAGAATACAAAGACATTTTTATGGTTCATAACTTCTGGAGAAAAATACAGCAGATGCTGGACAAAGATGAATCTTTCTAGAGCGCATGTGTCGACCGCTTGCGTTCGCACCCATGTTGGTGGCTGTTCAGGACCATGCAGTCGCTGCTGAACTGGGGCCTGATTTGAAAGGCGATGTCGTCTCCTTCAGATTCACCACAAAGCTGCAATGATCAAAGACAACGTGAAGGAGTGAACTAGTTACTCAAACACACTTGCATTTCTAGCTACAAGTGTCTAGTCATGAACAGAAAGATTCACCTCTCACATCCAGAGGGAACAGATCCCTGAATGACGATGGCTTTCCCAGCTTTTAGTCCTCCAGAGATACGACTCACATAAGGGACGCTCTGCATAGTAAATATAGTATTCTGCATGTTATGATAAGTGTTACAGCTGACTTAAATACAACTTCCCCAATCTCTGAAAATGCACAAGTTAATTTAGAAAGCTATACTACATGTCAGGAGTGTAAGTAAGACCGAGAGATCACTCACGAAGCTGGAGATGGTCTGGAAGCTCGACTGGAACGCTGACTTGAATGTAAAGCTCATGTTGTCGGTCTGACGGGCTGATGCACAGGTGGATTATAGATTCAGGATGAGCCTTGCAGGTGGTGGTCTTGGTTTTATACTTTCAGTAGGAAGGAGTGGTCTAGCCTTCAGGGATTTTTTAGCCACAAGGCATTTCAAAATAATGCAAAGAGTTCATTTTGGCTTTCTCACAACAGTTTTGCCCAAAGCCACATTGTGCATCAGTGCTCAAAGCTTAGAGGCATTTTACAGTTAATCTGAGCTGGCATTTCCATGTCTTTTCTGCATGTTTATTGGAGTTCATAACAATTAACCTCATAGTCACCTGTTGTCCGAGTTTTGCCTATAATTACAATGAGCTGTAGTTTCTTTATTATTATTATTATTTCTTTTTGTGTAACTTTTTTGTAAAGTTGTAAAATAGCTATTTATATAACAACTGTAAAAATATAAAAACAATCATGATGCATGCATGTTCCTTCATCTCGGCCTTCACAGTAATCCACATCAACCTAGTATTATGCATCAGCTATCCGATGTTTCAAAATAATAGAATATCCATCATGCATTTCCTTTTTTTTCTACATTTGGCAGAAACAATGGTACTGTTCCAGCCAGAGGGCAGACCTCCGACTTTGATTATCAAATGCTTTGCTCAGTTAGCAGAATTCTCACAAGGTCATAAAGTGAAAAGCACGAAAGGCAACATGCAGGATCAGAACATAACACTGTTTTTAGGACTCTTTATGCACATACACTTCATCAGATCATCACTGAATGGACGGATTGCCAATAAATGCCACTTGAACACTGTCTCTGAGTGGCAGCCGACTGTAACTTTTGCTCATGCTTTACAACTTCCAACACTAATGATTATCGACTATAAAAATCACTGTCAACTATTGTGTGTGGTTTCGGGCACTGACAGTTCAGTGTGTCCGTCTAAATAAATTTGGCTAAATATAAGGTTGTAGAAAAAATAATAATAAAAGACTTTTTACACAGATAAACAGTCCAGTAAAACTTGTCCATGTCACAAACAGTTGATCATTATTTAAGACTTTTTTTTCTGTTAACTGAATTACATTTGAGACTTGCTTATCCAGAAAGGTTACATTAATTTGTTGCAAAGCATATGACCACTTAAATTATACGTTTGCATATATTTGCAGTTTGTGTAACACCATGTTATGCTTTTTGGTATGCTTGTGCATGTGCACAGATTTGGAAAACATTTGCATAACAGCATAAGGTTTTATACTTCAGTGCTTAAGTATATTTGATGTGACTTAGATGGTCTTCCCCGTAGTGCTCTTCATAAACTAAAATGTTGGTTATTTCTTTGCTTAACATGCTGTCAACATGCCAGTTCAAGCATAATTAGATAAGTAATAAAATGAGAAATCTGATGGTGTGGTGGAGGTTCATCGGTTGTTTCTATTTAAATCTTAATTGCACTGAAAATTTTCGTTTAGTGTGAAAGAGCCTTAAGAAAGATCCTAACATTTGAAAGCCTTGGATTAAGAGCTTTCTGCTTGGTGTGGATGTGCAGTACAAATGAAGATGCAATTGAATACAACACAGTGTTGCTATTATTAATAGGTTGCTAATAAGTTGTCAATATGATCATTCATTTTTGGCTCTAAGCTTGCTTCATATCAAGTCTAAATGCCACTGACAGGAACAAATGATTTGGTTTATTGCTTTATGCAAGCTATGTTAACTTCACAGTAACGGAGATTCAGGTGCATGACAGTAATTTACAGTGTGTTATAAAAACGTTACTGCCTATGAAAGATACTGACATTCTGAAATGAGACACTGAAATTCTCACAAAACTGAAGATAAATGATTTTCAGCCAGCCAACATTGGTGACAGTAGAACAGAAGACCTTCATAGTCCTCAGTCTTTCTTTATTTGCAGGATTCCTCAGAAAGCTGAAAGTGTGCATCAAGGTTTTACATCATACACTGAGAACATGTGAACATGTACAGAGAGCGGACACCCATTACATGTTTGAAAAAAGTATTTTGACTGTTTTAGAGACCCATTACTGAATTACACAGAATCGTCTAGTCTTTTCACCAGGGACTTGCTCAAAGTATCCACTAGGTGGTGGTTTTTACCTGAAAGTATACAACGCTCACACAAGGAGATTGTGTCTTTGCCCAAGAACATGCCTGACAAGTGTTTTTAGATAGATTAAAATAATTTTGAATGTAAAAAAATGATCATACGTGACAATAAACAGCAGCCATATCTCACGAAGGAATGTGTGAGTTTACAGACAGACAGATTTGAAGGAACACAAAAGCAGAACTTCTGAAGAATCTTCACGCAGCTCTTTTCATTACAAGGAATTGAATGGACCGTACAATTCTTTCATTCATGAGTTACACAGCTGACTAGAGGGGAAGATTATCAGCGAACGACTGTAATTATAGCCTGTTTATCATCGAGGGGAAAAAAGCAGTTTGTACATACTACTTTTATGGTGCTTTTTTGTCATTTTGGAGCTTACTGTGAACTGCGAAACACAGAAAAGACCTGTGTGATCATTCTTTAAATTGAAAAAAAAAAAAGAAAAGAAACAACTCAAGGGTGAATAAATGTCAATTTTTGGTGAACTACTCCTTTAAGACAACACTTGAATACTCTTCTCTGATACTCCATCTACATGCCAAATATTCGGTCCAGTCATCGGCCAAATGTGTTTTAGCCTTATATAATGCAGCCGGTTTGCATGACTTTGATGGAAATAGGAATTGACAAAGGAGGACAGTAAGCCGTCGGGTGGGTACTTAGAAAGCTTCTTGAAAGTCGACGATGATCCTCATTTTAGCTGCTCCGTTTGAGCTCTTAAAAGTCCCAGAGTCAACCAACCGGTAAACCAATGCCTTTTAATTCAACTCTAACCGAAACATGATATAAAAATGCTGAGTTAAGGTTGCTGGAAATTAAGTTCTGGCTATGAAAATGTTGGGATGTGAAGTCGTCACATGTCTTCGCCCATCAGCAGCGGCTGCAGGAAGAGTCCAGCCGTACCCAGAACACACACGAGGACAAACACCCAGAGAAAGATCCTGACAATCACCATCGCCACATACTTCCAGTCGTCCTGGACCTTTAAACACAAGGGTTGGAAGAGCAAGACATGAACTCTGGATCATATTTGATATGCAGATTTCTCTGCTGTTTCACACACAATTTCCTGAGTTTTGTATCCAGTCAAATCTCTTTCAGTGTAACTGTACCTGTTATAAAGATCTCACTGATTTATATTACAAGCATCAGAATTTCATCATATAAATATCAGCATCTGCACCAAACTGCATATTTTTGCTCAGTTTAAGTCTCTGATTAAAACTGAGCTGTTTTTTCCTCCATATTCTCACTGTATATGAGCCATAAAAGCCTGATGGAGCAAATATGATACTCAACGAAAAGCACATACGCAAACTGTCTAAAGGTCACATAAACTGTTCCATTTAATACATTTTCTGACTATTATTTCCTAAGTCAGGCTTTACAGAGCTAAAGTGAACACACAGACGACTCATACAGACTAAGTATGCAGCTGATAGAGTTCAGCACTCCACAAGCAGAAACGTGCTTTATTTTTCTCCTTGCAGGATCCCCTGCTTGTTTAACACTAAATACTGAAGACCTAGGAATAAAACGAGTCAACAATAACAATGAATTATGGATTGATTTGAAGTCAGTTCTCTCACCTCCTTGGCCTCGTTCTGTAGCCTCATGTTTTGGGCGATGTACTTGACGCTCTCTATGGCGTCTCTGACCTGTGGAGACATGCACAGAAACCCAGCGTCCAGAGACTCAGAGCTGGAGCACGGACTCCCTCCGTCTTCTGCTCCTGCGCTGGAGACGTTAGTGCCTTGTTGCTTCCCCAGGCATCGTCCGTCTCGACACAGAAAGCCAGGCGCCGTCTTAGACGAGGCCTCGCTCAGGTTGGTGAGCTCAGAGGAGCACAGCAGCAGAGGAGCCCGGCGCGAAACATTCGTCTGTTTGCTGGAAACCAGACCTGGAGCGTGAAGAGCGCAGGATCTGGTCTTCCTCTCCGGCTCTTTCTCAGGCCGAGTCATGAACATGACCCGAGGGAGCAGACCGAGGAACACTTTCCGAACCCAGCCGGGCATGGTGTGCGTCTTAGGCGTGCGGTAATGCACATTGAGCACAAACACAGTGATCACGATGGACAGAGTCACAAATATCATGGTGAAGAGCAGGTACTCTCCGATCAGAGGGATGACGAGAGATGTGGACGGGATGGTTTCGGTGATGACCAAGAGGAAAACAGTGAGGGAGAGGAGAACGGAAATGCACAAGGTCACCTTCTCACCGCAGTCGGACGGGAGATAAAACACCAGAACGGTGAGGAAGGAGATGAGCAGACAGGGAATGATTGCTGTTTAAGGGTTAATGAACAGGAGGAGGTCACAATGCTCTTTGCTGTATGAGTTTTTAATTATTCCTCTTCACATGATCACTCTCTTAACAACTTATGAGATCTAACGCTGTCTTGCTTAAGTAGACCATTTCCAATCTTCAGGGTAATAAAACATATCAGACAATTAGACATCTGCAAACCGATATGATCACATTCCAATTTATTTTTCACCAAATATGAATATAATAATAGCATCTACATCATGGGGTTTTCAAACTTTTTGGAGCCAGGGACCCCTTACCGTTCATCAGCTCGGACCAATAATTGAGAAAAATCCAGTATTTGATTAAAATCCTCCAGGTTCAACACTTCATCAAATTCTGCATCATCTGCATGCCGTATTTGACTCCCTATCATTATATATAATCTTCACTGGTCTAAAGCAAGAAACTAAATAATCTTGGTGTCAGGACCTTGTCAAGTCAAGTCACCTTTATTTATACAGTGCTTTTAACAATACAGATTGTGTCAAAGCAACTGTACAGTATTAAATATGAAAATAGTGTGTCAGTAATGCAAAATGACATTGTATGCAAGAATGTTAGATAAATCATTGTTTTAGTTTTCACCCGTTTAATGTCACCTGCTCACTCATTTCCTCAATGAACCACCGCACCTTTTTGCATTAATTAATTCATTAATGCATGTTCTGTGAATCTAATGAATATTGCATTGCTGATCTGGAATCTATCATCAATAATCTGAATCTGGATTGTCAGATTCTCCTTAACATGTCTTTTCAAAATCTCAGATCTGTATTCCACTGGGAATCAAATCCACCTGCTGCACTAATCATTGTAAACAGTGACCGCAAAGATAGTGAATACAATTGTGACCTATTGTCTAAATGCATCAATGACCTTTGGATGTGCATGAATAATGCATGGGCTTACATGTCGCAGCCAAAGGTTGGTCTCCATGATCTGGTTCACCTCATCCTGTGGAAAAAGGAACAGAGAGACTCTAAGAATCGCAGACAAATCACCTGCGGCGGAATAAACACAGCTCTGGATTAATATTTTAGAGGTTGAAGAAGAAGCATGCTGTCATAAGCAATCATCCTCCAGGCGTCAGAACCCGAGCAGATGGGCTGTGCTCGAGGAACACCTGAGTCCCGTCGCCTGAAGGACCTCCAGCTGCAGGCAAACATGCTCCATGTGTACAGCTCAACGCTTCAAGTGCCACGTTTGTGGAGGTTTTCTTGAACGCTCAAAAAAGTTGGACTCTCACAATCCCATATACGGGATAAAAGGTGTTACTTTGAAACATATTTCAAAATAAACAACAACAAAAAAAGAAAATATTTGCTACCAATATATTTGTTTACCATTTTTAGTATATTTTTGAAATATACTAAATATTTTAATATTTCAAAATTTTAGAAATAAAAATAAATATTCAAAATATTTTGTCCTCCACATATTTCAATCCAAGAAAATACATTTACATCAGGGTTAACTAAAACTAGCATTAAACCATTACAAACATTAAAATAGATGTCATCTGAAATAAAATAAAACATAAAAAACTTAAACTTATTTTATTTCAGCTAGTTTCTAAGGCGACATTTCTCATTTTCATTGTTTAAATTGATGTACTAAAATAACTCAAACTAAAACTGAAATAAAAAATGAATTTAAAAACAACGGAAATTAATAAAAATGACAAAAACACAACATAATTACTAAATCTTTAAAAATTAAAACAGATGATATAACAATAAAATCTCATTCAAAATATTAGCAAAAACTATAATAATATATCAAACTAAAATAACATTGAATATGTCACATTTGAAGAAAAACTTTGTCGTCTACAAAACATGTGAACATATAACACATACATGTATGCTACTGTAAGATTGGAAATGTATTGTCCTGCAACTGAAATACATTTTGAAATATATTTTGGTATATGAAGGTTGAAACTAAATTTATATTCAATTTTAAATATATATATTTAATTGAGCTTCACTGTTTACAACATATATT
This sequence comes from Sinocyclocheilus rhinocerous, assembly GCF_001515625.1. Taxonomy (NCBI): domain Eukaryota; kingdom Metazoa; phylum Chordata; class Actinopteri; order Cypriniformes; family Cyprinidae; genus Sinocyclocheilus; species Sinocyclocheilus rhinocerous. Next base: position 322,165 of record NW_015650016.1, on the reverse strand, counting down.
TAACATGTATTTAAAATATATTTTGGCCAGAAAAGAAAAAACAGGTTTTGCCATATGGGTTCATTGTTACTTATACATAATACATTTCCTTATATGCCTTTAGAATGTCATCTATATCAATATGAGCCCATTTTAATCCAATAGTCTGTCAAAATTTTAAATCAGTCCACTAAAGGTGCTGGCAGAGAAATGAGAACATTTCAGAACTTCATATTTAGATTTCCTCTGCAATATAATACTGAAATCATTCTTTGTAATGTTGTTGTTTGCGCTCCCATCCCAAAAAAAGCATGACATTACCTCCCTAAACTTTAAAGCATAACAAACGGATATGACTGAATGCACAGAAATTGCAGAAATGCCTTTTTTTTTGCATCACACAGACCTTATCATTATCAGGTTGAATGAGAAAGAATGACACAAGGAAGGAAATAAAGCTCGACAGACACCGTGTTTAATAGAAGTGAGATGTTCTTGGGTGGGGAAGGAAGAGGAACGATGAGAAGATGGATCGGTGCGTGTCTGAGGTCAGAGATCAAGCGCAGAGACTCTGAAGCTGCAGCCGATGAAACTCAAGCATCTCTGAAGAGAGCCAGACTCATCATGCGGCTAACAGATGAGTCTGGCCCCACCACACACTCAAATCATCTGAAACTGCATGGGGTAAAATATGGAAATGAGCCTGCATTTGTTCTTTTCTGGACAGGCACTTACCACTTTGACCAGCTGTGACATGGACACTTCAAACTGGACGATGACGGGGTCAGACACGTTCTCCACCGGTCTGATGTACTGGTTATATCTGGAGAAGATGACTGAGAAGAGCCTGTGCTCGGCTTCAGAGCCACAAACCCCTGAATCTGGACCAGAGACGTTCATTACAGCACATCATCAGCTCGACTGCTTCAGAAGAACACATGCACCACCAGAAAACCAGCTAGTGCATTTAGTACACGACAGGATCTGAACACATGCATTAGCAACGTAGCAAATGAAGAATACAGCAAAGCGATTCATCTTAAGGAGGCAATAACACCAGCCTGTACATTTTAAACCTCTTTTCTTGACAAGATCCCACATATACATAGCGGTTAATTCAGATCAATTGGGACACTTTTTCCATTGAGATGACTGGGAAAAAATGCCCCAGTTATCCTGAATTAACCTCTAATATAATCCTGATTACAAGAGAATAAAAAACATGTTAGAACGTCAGATCTGATTTGTTATGAGACCTAAATGCACATAAACATTTTACAATTTAGTATCTTAGATGTGCTGAAACGATTTGTTACACACGTTAAACGTTTTTAAAAAGAGCTGTTTAATGCCAGCTTACATTGTGACAATTTACCCCATACTCCGTGACAGCGTGCGCCGCTATTGGGGCATGTTGTCACAGATGGTCAGCGTTTTAGAAACTGACTTTTTCCTGCGGCTGGCTTGCATTTTTAATGATTGAAAACCCAAACTACACGAAACACTGCGCTAAATCGCACATTTGGTCTGTGTTTCTGTCATTGCTCAGTCTCGCTTTACTCACCCGACAGAAGAAAGAACAGAAAGCAGCAGGTGTGCAAAATGACGAGAGGTCTGGTTTTCATCGTACAGTCCGGAGAACTGATAGAAGATCAATCCAACAGAGTCCGAACGCGGACGGAGTAAGACACGAGAGAGAGAGAGAGAGAGAGAGAGAGAGAGAGCGCATCTCTCCTTAACAAGAGGATACAAGGCGCAATGCACTCAAAATTCGGCCACTGAATTGTGAAACTAAGGTGAAATCAAGTTAATATGGGCATTTTCCCCAGTCATTTCAATGGCAAAAAGTATCCCAATTTACCTGAATTCACCCCTACCTCTAAACCTGACATGCCATCATAACAACGCAACGCGCATGATGCGAGACGCTTCAGAATATGATGTGATTCTGACTTTGTTACATGATAAAGCACAGGAGGATTTTATAGTTTTACCATGAAGAACACATTTAATACTGGTTGAGAGAAAGATCCAAATAATACATTAGTCTGAAATATCAGTATCAATATCAGTATATGAGAATAATATCTATATCAGTGTGACCCTAATGTTAATTGCTTCCCAAGAAATGGTAGGCCATGTTTCAAACAGCTGCTGATTCAGACTGAAATCTGCAGGATTCTGCTCAGTGTGAATGAGAGTGCAGCATTTAATACTGGTTGAGAGAAAGATCCAAATAATACATTAGTCTGAAATATCAGTATATGAGAATAATATCCATATCAGTGTGACCCTAATGTTAATTGCTTCCCAAGAAATGGTAGGCCATGTTTCAAACAGCTGCTGATTCAGCCTGAAATCTGCAGGATTCTGCTCAGTGTGAATGAGAGTGCATCCAGCAGGTGGCGCTCTACACACGAGTCCAGCATCTGAATGTGCTCTCAGGTGAACACATGAGGAACACAGAAGATGAGAAATAAAACAACAGCTGATGAATGCTTGAGTACTGAACACACCGGCGCTGAAGAGAAGAGTTTGAAATGAAACGAGGACGAGCAGGTGATTCTTCTTGTCTCCGATGAAATGAAGAATCCAGAATGAGACCAGACACATTTGTGCAGATTTGATCGCAAATGTGATTGAATATTACACAGTGAATCAAACCTTGTGTATCTATCAAGACCACTGAAAACTGGAGTACATTTTACAAGAAAATACTATTTCAATCTTTCTACTTCATGATTTCATGTTTAATTCAGAGTTACTCGCTGTTTATGTGTAATTTAATAGCAATGTTTGACTGAAAATCATTAAAAAGTAAATCCTACATCATTTTATTTTTCCTTTTAAGAACATTTTAAAAAGATACATTATCCGGGCTTAAAGGAGACATATTATGCCCCTTTTTTACAATATGTAATATAAGTCTCTGATGTCCCCAGAATGTGTCTGTGAAGTTTCAGCTCAAAATACTCCACAGATCATTTATTATATCATTTTGAAAATGCCTATTTTGAGTGGAAGCAGAAACACGCCGTTTTTCACAGAAAGCGGCCACCACACAGCATGTGAGTTCTCATTCACACACAAGTTTACGTTAAAAACACACGAGTTACAAAAACAGTCGGTTATGCTTGTGAAGGTAAACAGCTGGAAAATAAATCACATGTTTTTTTTAGATCTGTGTGGCAGCAGCAATATACAGTAAATAAATCAATAAATGCACTGCTCTGTTGTCTGCTCTGAGGCTGGGACTCTAAACAGTGTTCAGTGCTCGTCTGTGCAGCCAAACACAGAACAGTTAGCATGTTTTGCTCAAACTTTCACCATGGCATTACATCGTTGTCGCTTGCGAAATCAAATGACGGTGCCATGGCTGGAAACATGCAGATTAAAAGGGCGGTAATATTATAATGAGATCCCTTTGCCACGTCACCAAGGGAGCGAAATCTGACGCGCTCGTTTTCTCAGACGCTTGCAGAAAAAGGCTTCCCAAAACAAAGTTACTGGGTTCATCTTTTTCACGTTTCCTTGGTTGGTAGATGCACCGGGGACCTGATTATAGCACTTAAAACCTGGAAAAGTCATATTTTCATGATATGTCACCTTTAATGTGCAGAGACTAAATAAGCCATTTATAGGTTTATTTCCCTGAAAAGTGGAAAAAAAAGAGACTGACAATGGCTCAACCAATAACAAGAGTTGGTGGGTGGGGTTAACTGTTGTTTCAGACCAATGGCAGACAAGGGGAGTGAATCCTGTTTGAAAACAATCATACACTCTGCAGTTCCATTTGGTTCCGCTTGAGCTTCAAGCACTTTGTGGGTCAAATGATTGCTGATGTGAGGAAAATGCTCTACAGTGACATTATGATACAATAATGGCACAATGACTGTGACACTATTCGTGTTTCATGCTCAGATCATCAATCAGAGCTTCATGTGTTCGAGTTAGATTATATAAAGCAGCAGTTCATTCAGATCTCCGGCTCCAGGCGACCCGGTCGGGCCTCACATCCCGTCCCGTCTGGATGGCTCTGCGCTGGGCTGCTGGATGCCGGCGGTCTGGCTCTGGAAGAGCGGCTGGAGGAACAGACCCAGCGTTCCCACCACACACACGATCACAAAGATCCACAGAAACAGGCGGTCCACCACCATGGCCACATACTTCCAGTCCTCGATGACCTGCGGAGGCACAGAGACCGGCTCGTTAATAACCCTATCGACGCATTAGTGCACTAATAAGGGACGAGGAAACAAATGGAGTCGGAACACAGTGCTGAGCCACCGCTTTTGAGCAGCGCAGCCGCTCCATCTCTCAGACTGCTGTCCTCGGCACTTTCTGAAGCTCACTATTAGTCAGTCTCTCTCTCCTTCAGAGTGATTTAAGCACACGATCGATGCTCTTACAATGGGCTCTGACTGAGCGTAACCTCTGCTGTATCCCACCTCTGTTTGTGTGTCTGCTGAATAAATGTTCTTTGTTCAATTTAAATGACTTTCAGCTTATACTGTATAATTCAATCTGATTTAAACCCATAATGTGCAGGTAATATCTGACTAAATATTTAGAGAAACGTGAGGATGAGTGAGATGTTAGACTGGTGTTTCCTCAAACTCAACTTCTTGGTTTAAATCTGTCTGACAAATTGAACCGTTCGCAAATATTTAATGTTTTAGATCGATAAGGGCAATTATGGCCTGTGATTTACAAGTGAAACCATAAAACTCTACAAGCCTTGAAGCTCACTGACGAGTTCTTAGGATGATATGACATTACAGATAATATGAGCTGTTTAGAGTCAGAAATACTTTGCCATTAAATAATACTTTTTTTTAAATTTTTTTAAATGTAATGTATTTCTGTGATGTGCAGCTGAATTTTCAGCATCATTACTCCAGTCTTCAGTGTCACATGATCTTCAGAAATCATACTAATATGCTGATTTGCTGCTCAAGAAACATTTCTGATTATTATCAATGTTGAAAACGGTTTCATATTTTTGTGGAAATCGTAACACACTACCATTCAAAACTTTGGGTAAGTAACAAATTAAAACTTGTACTGACATTAAATTGATCAAAAGTGACAGTAAAGTAGTCTATAAAATGACAAAAAAAACCACAAAAATATTGTGCAGCACAACTGTTTTCAACATTGATAATAATCAGAAATGTTTCTTGAGCAGCAAATCAGCATATTAGAATGATTTCTGAAGATCATGTGACACTGAAGACTGGAGTAATGATGCTGAAAATACAGCTGCGCATCACAGAAATAAATTACAGTTTAATATATATTCACATAGAAAACAGCTAGCTTAAATTATAATAATATTTCAAACTTTTACTGTTTTGACTGTATTTTTGATCAAATAAATGCAGCCTCGGTGAGCAGAAGAGACTTTGAAAGGTGTGTCTGGGAAGCAGTCACTCACACTTTGATCGTCGTCGTTTCCCATCATGTGATCAGCTACGTAGCAAACGCCGTCCACAGCCTCCTGGATCTCAGATCCCCAGTCTGGAGCCGCCCTGCTCTCTCTCAGGTCCTGTGTGGAGTTGTGTTTGCGGGAGCCGGACTGAATCTGAGGTCCTCTGTTGTTAAAGTGTCCCGGGGACGAGAGAGCCGAAGCTGAGGCCAGCAGCGCAGAGGCGGATGAAGACATGCCGGATCTGTGAGGAGCACCGAGGCCCAGCAGAGATGATCCGGGGTCCCGCAGACGGCGCTTCTGCCGCAGACGCTGACGGGCCGAGTTTCCCCGTGGTCTCTGCATGAACAGCAGCGCTGGAAGTCTGACCAGGAACACCAGCTTGACCCAGTCCGGCATGTTGTGTGTGCTCGGAGAGCGATGGTGCACGTTCAGCACACACACACTGGTGATGATGGAGAAGGTCACCAGCACCATAGTGAACATCAGGTACTTCCCTATCAAGGGAACGTCCAGCGACGTGGGTGGCACGATCTTGGAGATCAGCAGCAGGAAGACAGTCAGCGCCAGGAGGACGGAGATGCACAGCGTCATCTTCTCGCCGCAGTCCGAAGGCAGGTAGAAGACCAGGATGGCCAGCGAGGTGATGAGCACGCAGGGGATGATCAGGTTGATGGTGTAGAAGAGCGGCTTGCGCTTGATGATGAAGTCGTAGGTCAGATCCACGTAGGTGGGGTCCAGAGCGCTGACCGTCCTCCGGCCCGGCAGAGCCAGGATGTCCCACTCGCCGCTGGGGGTGAAGTCGTCCATGCTGGCCACCTCGGACTTCAGCAGCAGGTCGATCTCGGTGTGATCGTAGGTCCAGGAGCGGAACTTGAGCGTGCAGTTCTGCAGGTCGAAGGGGAAGTGCTTGACCTCGATCTTGCAGGCGCTCTTGTAAATAGCGGGAGGGAGCCAGGCGATGCTGCCGTTGAACAGGACGATGGCGTTGGTGAAGACCGTCACCTCATACGTCCCATCCGCACTGTGGAGCGAACAGAAGAATATCAGATATGTGACTACTACAAGGGCATTTTAAGCTAACTTTTGTGAAATTGAGATTTATGCATCATCTGAATGCTGAATAAATAAGCTTTCCATTGATGTATGGTTTGTTAGGATAGGACAATATTTGGCTGAGATACAACTATTTGAAAATCTGGAATCTGAGGGAGCAAAAAAATCTAAATATTGAGAAAATCATCTTTAAAGTTGTTCAAATGAAGTCCTTAGCAATGCATATTACTAATCAAAAATGAAGTTTTAATATATTTACGGTAGGAAATTTACAAAATATCTTCATGGAACATGATCTTTAATTAATATCCTAATGATTTTTGGCATAAAAGAAAAATCGATAATTTTGACCCATACAGTGTATTTTTGGCTATTGCTACAAACATACCC
>NW_015650016.1:293257-314308 GCF_001515625.1 Sinocyclocheilus rhinocerous | reverse complement strand
TCAGGTTTAAGTCCCCACCAGGATAGAAACACAGGTACACACACACACACACACTCACTCACTCACACTCACACACATATATATATATATATATAAACTGCACCCCCGATATGTAGTTTATTGAAAACATTAGGGTTAGGTTAGGGTTGTTTTTGATTTAGGGTCAATGTTATTTTTGTTATTTATTTTTTTCTGTTATAGTTCTTATTCATATTTTGAATAAGCTTCTGTTTTTACACTTTGTTTTCACTTTCTTTTGCTTTTATAATTTTATTATTTAAATATTACATTTTTAATTTTAGTTCAAATTTAGTTTTTTTTTTCAGTTAGTAATTTTAGTGCTTCTTAAACGTAAACTAAAATAGATATATACATGTTGCCTTGGCAACAGGTTGAAATAAGTTAAAGTTTGTCAAATATATATATATATTGTTTTTTTTTTTCAATAGAAATGTTTTAATCATTTCAGTTAAAGAAAATAATGCTGTTTGGAGTTGAGCTGAGTGAACACTGCTGGCTGTTTGCTGGTGGCTCATTTCTTACAGGAGGTCAGTTTGTGGTCACTATCTCCTGCAGCGTCTGGGTTTCTCTCATCAGAAACTCACTTGTTGTACAGCACTATATCAGGCAGCCAGATGTGTCTGGAGGGGATCCGGAGCTTGTCGATTCCCTCGTACTCCGCCGGGTCCCACGACAGCCGATAATCATTCCAGTTCTGCAGATAATATCGCAACTGTCTTATCATTTCATATATGAGCTATCCCTCGCTCAGACAATTACACGCTCGATTAGCGGCGTGATGAATGGACGTGAGCGCACTGATTATAGGATAAATTCAAGATCAAGCACAAGGACGCCAGAGCTGATGATGCTTTAATCGAGTAATAATTGACATCTGATGAGCCTCTGACACTGACCTGAGTGAGCCAGACGTTCGTCGTCATGATCTGCTCTCTCTCATTCTGGAAATAATAACACATAAGCACATCGCTGATGGAAACTCATATCATTTCTCACATTATGTAGAAATGTCTTTTCAGCAGCGTTAGATCTGTATTGGTTTATATTAGTGACCGATGACCTGGTGTTTCTCAGTTGCTCATGTTGTATTTCTGCCTTATTTGACACACATTTCAGGACGTTTCATTACTAATGCGCTGATGGTTTGATCAGGGAGGCATCAGGACTGAGAAACGCTGTCAAAAACACAACATGATATTTCACGGCACACACATCATTGTTTTTAGTGGCTGGTTGTGGAATCAAATGTGGATGAACGTATCAATATCTGTTTGTTTAGGCCTCACGACTGATGGAAATGCATTTAGAAATCTCTGATGCAACTTTCAAACTTTTTGGCCATTGAAACACAGTACAGAAGCATAGATATTGAGATTTTGAAGGCTGTGGAGGTCTGGTTTTGACTCACCACACTGATGAGCTGCGCCAGAGAAACCTGCAGGAGAACCGTCACTCTCTCGGTCCGGTTCAGCGCCGGCCGGATCAGTTTATTATAGCGCTCTTTACCCAGCAGCCAGTTCATCAAGCGCTCCTCAGAGTCTGCACAGAGTCCACCTGCAGACCGCCAGAAAACACCTCAGACCACAACACCACAGACTCATGCATGAAACTCGCTTGGGTTATAAAACACAAAGATGGTGACAATAACCAACAGAAATACTGCATTATGATTTTCAGTCGAATGCACTTGTTGTACATGACGACTAATTAGCCGAGATGCTCCATTAGAAAGAGAGAAAGATGCTTAACCCTGGTGAAAACTGTAAAAATCTATTCTAACAAAAATGCATGTGCTAAGAACATTGAAAATATTATTTCTGAATGTTCAAAATGTCCAGGTTGTTTTCAAAAGGTTTTTTCTTGGATATATAAACATTTAGGAAATATTGCACTTTTTCATTTTGCAAACATTATGGGAACGTTAATCTGAATGTTCTGAAACATTAAAAAAAAAAAAAAAACGTTAGACAAATGTCCAACTAAAACATTTCAGAAAAAAAAAAAAAAAAAACATTCTATGAATAATTTATAAATAACGGATATACAGTTGTGGTCAAAACTTTACATACACTTCGCAGAATCTGCAAAATGTTAATTATTTACAAAATGCAATCTTCTGAATTTGAAGAGCAGGGTAAATTGTACTTATTTTGTCTTCTGGGAAATATAGTAAGTCCCTTCTGGAGCTTCTGAAGGACAGTACTAAATGATTAAATATGACATTTAAAAAAAAAATAAGAAAAAATGACACGTCTCTATTCTGTGCAAAAGTTTTCACCCCTGGCTCTTAATGCATGGTTTCTCCTTCTGCAGCATCAGCGAGCGTTTGAAGCTTCTGTAATAGCTGCGTTTGAGTCCCTCAGTTGTCCTCAGTGTGAAAAGACGGATCTCAAAGTCATACTGTCATTGTTGGAAAGGGTTCAAATACACAAAAGATGCTGGAAAACCAAAGAATGTGCAAGAGCCAGGGGTTTTTCTGGAGAACAGCAGGCAGTTTAACTGTTCATGAACAACTATCAGAAAACATGAAAACAGTCACGGATCATCAAGGTAATAACACACAGTATTAAGAATCAAATGTTTGAATGGTGTCACGTTTATAAAATCAGATATGGACTATATGTAAACATCTTTTATGTTAAATATCTTATTCTGGACAATGCTAAATAAATAAAAAAATAACATGCATTTGTATGATCCCTCTTATTTTGGTAAAATAATTCAGATTTTTGTATGTTTTGACCACAACTGTATAACGTTTAGAGAACATTATTTAAGACCAGATCATTATTAACGTCACTAGAAGAGCATGAAACAGTCTTCATCACACGTAATGCCAAGGAGGTTCTTGAAATACATTTTTGTAACTAACAAAGTCCATAAAACCCCAGACGTCTGAATTATTACAGCTGTGATATGGTGGATATTCCTGTTCCTCTGATCATGAAGATCAATATCAAAATCAAACAAAACTCTATTTGAGTATGAGGATGTTTATTTTGTCACAATCAAACAAACATGATCCATCCAGGAATAGTGAGAGGGATAATTCAACATGAATGGACAATATATATATATATATATTAAATAAATGATCATAAATAATATTAATAATGAATACATGATAAATAAACATAAATAAAATATCCTGTCTGCACTCTGAATAAAGACAAAAAACACTAAAATAAATATAAAATATACCTAATAATTCATCTTTTGGATGCAGTGGTCTAACACTATCTGTCACTGTAGCAATTACACTCTCAGATAAAAAGGTACAAAAGCTGTCACTGGGGCGGAACCTTTTCAAAAGGTACACTTTTGTACACTTTAGGTACTAATATGGATTCTTTAGGTACAAAGTTGTGCCTTTTGAAAAGGTACCGCCCCAGTGACAGCTTTTGTACCTTTTTTTTCTGAGAGTGTAGTTAGTAGATCAAGACTCATGTGCAAACAGATTCTTTGTAAATATGCAGTTCCATCTTTTCATAGCAGTCATATAAATAATGCTGAGAAGCTGTTTTCTTTGGCATGATCTAATCTGACTCAGGACAACACTCAAAGGAGTTTTTATTGGCCTCTAATAGAATTAATATTTATTACAAATCATTCCTACCAAGTTTCTGACCAAACGGTCAAATGAATTGTCAGTGTGCTTCATCATCACACAGCTCTTTTTGTCTGACAGCAGCCGGATATATATATATATATAACAGCATCTCGATGATACTGAAATAACACTACAAAGCAGCCACTTCTGAGGTCAGATAGGCAAATAAAAACACCAGAGCCTGAACTCCTGTTACCATCTTTATTGTCTTCAGTATTTAGGGTTACTGTCTCTCTAAATCCTGTAATTTATTAAGGGGCTTAGTACTGATGACAGGCTGACAAGCGGTGTTTGAAAATCCCATTCATACATGCATGCTCCCAGTTCAGATACAGTAAATAAATATGCAGAAGAAAATCCAGGTTAGTTACTGTACGTTTCTCACGCTCTTCATGCAGTGACACTTCACACATTACAGAACATATCCACCCACAGTTACCCTGAAGCACTGCTGATCTGCTGACCGTGAGAGTCTCACTCAGATCCCTAAAGCAGATCTACCGGATCCTCTCATCCACAGGTCCTCCTCATGCAGTCTGCAGCCTCAGAGCAAACATCTGGACACATGCAGGTCCTTTCACGGACACACAGACCCTAAATGAGCATGCAGCCAGTGTGAGATAGGTTAAGTGTTTCATGACCGCAGGCTGTCCTCAGAGGCACACAAAGACATGACCTCAAACGGCCAGCGACAGTGAATGAACGTGAGTTCAGTCTCTCAGTGTCACTGACTTCTTAAAGGTGCAGAAAGGTGTGTTTGCACACACACACACACACACACACACACACACACAGAGACGCGCTCCTCTGCGCCTCCCTGCCTCTCACAGCAGACCGGGGCTAGTTGTCACAATGTTTAGGTTGAGTTTTGAAAGTCAGGTTTGTGCAGGCAAGGTCTCGGCAAACAAAAAGCAAATGTCTGTTTTAGCGTTATTGACCAGTGGGGAGGAAAAAAAAAAAGTTAATTGAACACGTGACCCTCTGTGACAACATGCCCCAGTTGCTCTATAAATGCCACGTTGTCAATAGAACACCTCATTAAATAGCCTCGTGTAGACCACAATCTGAACAGTAGCACAGTTATGAAAAACAAGCTGCAAAACATGTAAAGGGTGAAAACAGATACTGTAATGAATAAAGAGGCTGTCTGACCTCCATCCATCACGCCTGTCTTTTACATCCCTCTCTTTCCTCTCTCCATCAGTCAGGAGCCAAACCCAACTGAACTGGACTTGTGGCAGTTTTAGAATAAAAGTAAGTCCCACGGTGCACAAAATTACTCAAATTTTAGTGGCAAAGCAACTTGTAATAAGATAAAACTGTATAGAAGAAAACATGTCCACAATGCAAATTATAATGCATGAAGTAGTTTATAAATATGTGTGGGGTTGTCTGGATGGTGTAGTAATTCATATTTTGCATTTTACAAATAGTCCAGAAAGAAGGATAAATGCATTGAACGCTATTGTGCAATAAATATCTGGAATAATTCTTCTCTTTCTGTGTTCAGATCCTGAAATGAACATTATCACTCTCATTTTCTCTCCTCTCTCGAACCCGAGCCCTTCACGTGATCCTGCTGGTGCAGATCATTCACAGGCTCAGAGTTCGGGCTAAACTCTCTCAAGGTCTGCTCTGTGTGTGTTTGTGGAGAAGAGATTGAAACCGCTGATGTTCCCTCAGTCAATCTCACCCGAGCTGATTTATCTCTCAGCCACTCTGCTGAAGGAATGGGGAAGAGGTTCTTTGAGAAACCAAAAATAGCTCTTATATGGCATCATTATAAGAGTGTACAGTACTCTCAACATTTTAGATTCTCTCTGTTTGCTCGTTATCGATGGTTTTCTGTCCTGTGTTGACGTATATTCTGGATTTACAGAACTGAGAGGCTCATCAATAGCCAATAGGCTTTAATTAATCCAGAGACAAGAACACTGATTCGCTGCTTATCATTTAGAGCTGGTTTTATGGGGAGGGACATTAACATTCCGGAGCATTTGCCACGTCAATCATCAATATTTTTGGTGTTTATTTGTCATCTGCTGCTATGATTTTACTTCATATTTGTAATATTTGCTTAATTTAGTCAACTTTTAGGAGCATATGCATGACCTGAATGTTAACAGACGTGGACTAAAAGCCATAAAGACCTCATAAAATTAGTTTATGTAAGAAAACAGACAAAAATTGTCCATGTGCATGGAAGAGAAATGACTAATCAGAGAACTGCTGCTGTAGCAGAGCTGTGGCCGTGTGGACGTTCAGAATGAGATATATATATCAAACGGGCAGTTCATTACCTCGAGTGCTTGGCTCCTATAGCAGAGACAGCAGCATATACAGAGATATTGATTAAAGCCTGAGCAGGAAAATCCACACGTACAGCATGTGATGGGATGAACACGCGTCTGCAGCGAGGATTGCACTGTGTTTATGACGTTAAAATAGATTACGTGATCAATAAAGACAATATACATACTGTGTGTGTGTGTGTGTGTGTGTGTGTGTGAGTGTGTGTGAGAGAGAGAGTGTGTGTGTTAGAGTGTGAGTGTGTGTGTGTGTGTGTGTGATTACTGTAATAGATGTACAGCAGCAGTGATAATCCTGCGAGGTGATAGCGACTCATTCAGTTCCTGATCAAATATGACTGACATGTATTTGAGAAGTAAAGAGGTATTGCTGAATTGTAAGCATGTTAATGATTTCTTTCATTTATGAGCACAGATGAGCGCAGGCTCCTTCTCAGTCCCAAACGGCACTCAATATATTCGATCGGCTTCCATTTACGGCTTAGATTTATAGCTGGATTATTCAATAAAAAAAATTTTAAAGATGGAAATCATAATGGTTGGTTTTACTTTTATCACAATTTCACATTTAAGGGTTGAATTTTAAATCATTTCACTATTTTGGTTTGAGTGGGTTAAAAAAATCTAAATTGAATAATTTTTCCATGTCTAATGTGAAATAATGACTAGTTTATTAAGAAACATTCAATTATTTTTTGATAATTGGAGTAGGTTTTACAAGAAAATACTATTTCAGTCTTTCGACTCTAAAATTTCACATTTAACTCAATGTTTCTTTGTAATCATTCGTGAAACTTACTATCAATTTCTGAGTGAAAATTGTCTCAGCGTCAACTTTTTTTTAGTGCAAATGTCTTAATTTTTCCCCTTCTCTAATCAAAATGATTCAAATTAAATGTTGAATTTATTGTTTAAATTGTAAATGAATTTGTGTCCTTAATTTCACGTAAAAGAAATGGATTCGATGAATTATGTGTTGTGGTTTTATTTGGTTAATCTCACTCTAAAGCATTGCATTATGTTTGATAAATTGCAGAATTCAATATTGTACAGCAACATTGCAAATTATATTAACATTTGAGCAATGACTAACTTTGACTCTTTGTTTCCATCGTGTTATGCATCCTGTTTATTTCTGTGTCATTGTGTAAATATTGAGATAAATGAAGTCTGGTGTTGACAGTGATAGAAATGATTCCTGAAATTACAACCCAACACTGTCCGAAAAAAAAAAATGTGCAAAGACCCATGTACCTTATTTAACCCTAGAAAGTGCATATAGGTAAAATTTTTGCATGCATATTTATTTTACATACCATATAAAAGTTCTGCATAACCGGAATGATTCATCTGGTGAAGGTCCGAATTCATGCTGTTGTATATATGAGTCTAGAGAACTGAAAAATCTTTAAGACGTCTCTGTTCCAAACCACTAAATGAAATGAGCTTAGTCTCTTAATAACTCTCTCTCAAAGTAAAAACACTGATGTGCACTTCATATTTCTTAATGTCCAGCACTCTCTGCTCTATTATTGTGTTAATTTGCTCTCTCTTCTCACCTGTCTGATCATGATTAAAGCTCTCTTCTGCATCTGAGATGGATGGATCCATTAGGCCTTTAACGGGTTTTAAAGATTCCTGCTGAATCACACTGATGGGCCGAAAAGCAGCGCTCATGAAGAGCAGAGACACTTCAACCAAAGCCCTATGACGTATTCATTTACTTGAACTGCCTGCCTGTCAAGAAACACAATGAATTTCACAACATGTTTTATTTGAAACAATTAAAATATAAGACTGCATATTCTCTATTGATCATTTTACCATTAGGCCTTTAACGGGTTTTAAAGATTCCTGCTGAATCACACTGATGGGCCGAAAAGCAGCGCTCATGAAGAGCAGAGACACTTCAACCAAAGCCCTATGACGTATTCATTTACTTGAACTGCCTGCCTGTCAAGAAACACAATGAATTTCACAACATTTTTTATTTGAAACAATTAAAATATAAGACTGCATATTCTCTATTGATCATTTTGATTGTTAGTGCATTATTATTTTAATATTTGCTATCATTGAATACTAAAACGGCACATTTTATCTTTCATTTATTACTTTAAATTAATTTATTTTTAATTGTTTTAAAATTTAAAAAAATATAATATTTTATTTAAAATGTATACATTTTATTTAATAATTTTAAAATAAATTGTACATATTTAAAGAATTATTTTACACATTTTCCTAAGTTTATTTTTATATTTTAATATTCTATTCATGACATTTGAAAGTCACCATTTAGCAGACGCAGGTTTTGGAGGATTGCAGGCACAGTCCCGATTCATACAGATCATTCATGAGAGTCTGTCTAACATTAACAGGCCTGTAAACTGGTTTCTATTTGACATCATTCATCGTACTGAGTCAATCAATCTCTCTGAAATACAAACGTAAAATACATTTAGACGTGTGAGCGTGTGTGCATGCACACGCTGTTTGAAGAATAATGGGGTTCAAATAACACTGCATTTCCACTGATTTTCATAATATGGACAAAAAACACATTCTCCAAATATCTTCATTTGTAGTTCATAGAAGAAAGAAAGTCGTGTAGGTTTGGAGTGATATAAGAGTGAGGAAATGATGCCCAAAATTATTTCTGAGTGAGCAATCCCTTTCAGATTAAATTAGAGTCTGCTTCTGTTTCGAGTTCCGTTTGTTCTAAATTAAATCAAGCGTTTATAGACCAAATCATAGCTGGAAATGTCCCATAATGACAAAATCTTCCGTCTTCAAGGATGTTCTGTAAGACCTCACAAAGTATTTTACAGCGGTTCGTTCTGAAGGCACATGCAGCAGTGTTTAATGCTCATACTGACTCCAGCGCGCTGAACAGGAGCGTCACACCAGGCTATTAGAAATTATAATACAACCAGTAAAATGTTTACAAGTCTGCTGCATTCATGGAGAGCATTTATCTCTGTGGAAATGGTGACAGAATCACTATAAGAGGCAGTTAGTGGTGTGAGTGCAGTTTTACAGGACTGGCGCGAGGGTCAAGGACAGAACAGAAGCCTTCAAAACAACAGAAAAAACAGCATCATGATCTGGAAGTGAGTTCAAGAGTAAATCACTAAACCACTGACACGAGGAATTCATGCCCTTGAGTGAGTCGTGTTAAACAGAGGCCATCAATAATCACCTGCAGCGTTTGTAAAGCACGTATCACAATATAAACCATGTCCTTTAAATGTTCAGATGTTCTCTCTGAAGCTTCACTATAGTGTTGGGCTCCCACCTCAAGTCTGTTAGATATTACAGCACAATAAACACAAAATGCTATATAAGACTGAATTATACGATTGTGATTTAATCACATATCGTAAAACATTCACATGAGATTACAGCACAATATTTTCATCCAAATCTGGGTTGTTAATGGTCCTAGAAGTGGAAAAATGAAGTAAATAATTGAAAGAGGAGATAGATTTACAGATCAGTTTCTCCTCAGAGAGTTTGAGTCCGTCGAATCCTACATGAACTTTGGATTTGACATTATTTCAAGCAAATTAATATGTTTAATATGTGATTAATATGTTTTCTAGCATACATATGCAGATGTCAGTCCCGAAACTTTGCAACGTGTATGTGACTGAAAAACAAAAGTCGCATACAAATTCTGAAAGGATTATAGGCTAAAGCACGCTCCCTTCATAATCATTAAAAAACCATCACTCATTTTAGTTCATTGCAATATTACAAAGTTCTGTTATAATCAATGCAGCTCTTATTGACATCGCATCTGCGCTTTGTTATGAGATGATTACAGAACTGAACTGAACAAAAACTCTGAATTCTGACCAACTTAAGCGCCTCTGATTGGCCGCTGCGTTCAAGTAGTCAACAGACATGTCTGTGATTGGCTACATTGCTCCAATCAAAGCACAGAAAGCAACATCAGTTATACATGTAAGACATGATATTTATCAATCTGCATGCAAACACAATCAACAGAAATCTTTCACTAGACTTTTACACTTTTTACGACTAAAACAGGGTTTGCCACTGAGCTTTTTGGTGTGGATGAGTCTTTCTGATAGAGCTTTATGAGGTTCATAAGACAAAAGAAAAGAATCATTTTGTCGGTGCATACAGGCATAAAATACAGCAGAGACATTAATGTGTGCTGCACATTTGATGTCAATCTTGCTCTTGACTTGGTTTTGAACTTATGGATCTCATTAGGAGATGTAATAAAGCCTGACATTGAGACAGAGTCGCTCAGGTCACGTCCGACTCGCTTTGATGTTTCTTGTCACTCGGACTGTGTCTCGCCAATCTTGAGGTGAATTACCTGGCTGCTTGACTCCTGGACGCCGTCCAGTCTTAAAATGTGTCTGTCCTTATACAATCTGTCCATTAGCGCAGTGCTGAATGATGTCAGGATTGTTAAAACAGGCTCTTTGTGGTGCTCCAACTTTAGACTGATAGTCTGTGTGATTCACGAGCGTCTCATCAGTATCTGTCCTGCAGAGAGACGCTGGATGAAGTTATTCAGAGCCCACAGAAAAACACATGCAACTGCAGCTCCGGCTTCAGGAGGTTCAGTATAACACCAGAACAAAATAAGCTACAGCACTCATTCAATCAATCAATCAATCAATCAATCAATCAATACCTTTATGTTTCAAGGAATTATTTTGCATGTATCTGTCATAAATCAGAATCTACAGTCGTTCACGTCAACCTACACATATTAAATGGAACATTTATTAAAGAAACAATTTTCCTGCTGTTGACTGGATCTGCTTAAAGTGAGTGAGAGAAATAATTTTAAAAACCTAGACAATTTTTTACAATCTTTATCAATTATCCCATATTCTTTATAATTTAATGAATTATTTATCAAGTGAATTGTATATAAATATTACTGAAAGCTCAGGTAACGTTACTGAATTTTTAGTAGGTGAAATAAAAAAGAGGATATTTGTATTATCTGATGAAATAGCAATCTGAATATTTTTTCAAAGACATCTATAAACTGGCGGTCAAATGTTTTATTTATTTATTATTTATTTATTTTGTTGAAAGAAGTCTCTTCTTCTCATCAAAGCTGCATTCATTTGATCTAAAATACAGTAAAAACAGTGATATTGTGAAATATTTTTACAGTTTAATACAGCTATGTGAATATCTGTTAAACTGTAATTCATTTCTGTGATCAAAGCATCATTACTGCAGTCTTCAGTGTCACATGATCTTCAGAAATCATTCTAATATGCTGATTTGCTGCTCAAGAAACATTTCTGATTATTATCAATGTTGAAAACAGTCGTGCTGCACAATATTTTTGTGGAAACTGTGATGCATTTTATTTTTCAGGATTCACAGATGAACAGAAAGTTCAAAAGAACAGCATTTATTTGAAATAGAAATCTTTTGTAACATTATACATAAATGTCTTTACTGTCACTTTTGATCAATTTAATGCGTCCTTGATGAATAAAATATTCATTTCTTTTTTCTTTTTCTGTTTTTAAATGTACTTACTCCTAACTTCTGAATGTTAGTGCAGCTACAGTTTCCACAGAATTATTCAGCAGCACAGCAGCAGTGTCCCAGAGCTGTCTGGCTGTCAGTATAGTGTGGTTTGTCTGGGTTTCTGTGTGTGGTGTGGACTCAAATCTGTGAGATTGGATCTGTCCTGCGCTCTCAGACTCCTGATTACCAGCTGCTTTCTGTTTGAGTCGCTGTGAAGCGCTCTTCATCTCATCTCATCTCACCATATGTTCCTCCCGCTTCTCATTACTGTACCTGTGAAAACTCACTGAGAGAAACAGCTTTCGTCTCAAAGAAACTAAACTTCTTTACATTTATTCTCTTCCCCTCTAAAAGCACAAAGCACAGAGATGATATCAGTAAAATAGAAAATACTGTAAAACACTATAAAACATTTCCACCTATTGCAGCTTAAAGACTTCAGTTCACTTGCTGCCTTAAATTTTTAAGTATAATCAGCTTGGTTGTACAAGCCATTTCAACTTAACATACATCACACCAACTTAAAAAGAAAAAAAAATCCAGCTGAATTTCATGCAACTGATAAAAAAATGTTGAAATTGTTAAACTTATTTTGTTAAAGTAAAGTTAAAACTTAAGTTGCCATGTCTTACTGATCATATAATTTTTTAGTTATAAAGCAAATTTCTACTAGATTTTTTCTTATTTTAAAAGTCAAAGCTTGCCTAACAAATCACATCAACATACAGGAGTTACATTTTTGTAAATAAATAGCAACAACAATAATTTCACACTCTTATGCTATTACATATACTTCTATTTCCTCATCACTGACATCAAATCTGCAGTAACCGTGAACTTCCAGAAAAAACATCTTTAATGGTGCTTTTTTTGTGTGTTTATCAGTCATTTTTGGAGATTGAAATCACTGCATGATGAACTGCATGATGAAACTACTTTGTATTTCACAAGAGTGTGTGTGTGTGTGTGTGTGAGTGTGTGGAGACAGAACCAGAACAAGAGCCAAACAACTATAAGAACAGGTACATTTATTCACCCTATAAAGCTACTGGCTCACATCTGATTTCTGAGGCTCTAAATGATCAAACTCTGCTGTTTCACACACAATCTCCTCATGTCTTCTGTCGTCTGATTGATAGTTTAGAGTTTTTTATCCAGTCAAAGCTCTTTCAGTGTAATTGTACAAACGTCCAGCTTCAGCTGGAGCTTCTCGTGTCAGATCTTGACTGGTTTTGATCAAGTAAGCGTCAGAATAACTGCAGTAATATCTCCAGATGAACACTTACTGGACTGAAGCAGCTCAGCTTTACTTGATTCTCCATCAATCATGTTTTAGAGTCTCAAATCTGATCCTCAGGATCTTTTGAGGAGCGTTTGTTTCCAGAAGCTTTACTTTCACTGTTCCTCAGCGGAGGAATGATCTTCACAAGCCTCCAGAACATCTCACATCTTCACATTTTGTGTCAGAATCTGCTGCGCTGTTATAAAGATCTCACTGATTTACATCACACTCTTAAAAATAAAGGCTCCAAAAAGGTGTTTTTGCAGTGATGCCATAGAAGAACAATTTTTGGCTCCACAAAGAACCTTTCAGTGATCAGTTCTTCAGAGAACCATTAACGTCAATAAAGAACCTTTATTTGTGCAGGACACCAATGCTGGCAAAACCGGCACTTAAAACCAATGGAGACGCTCCATAGCATAATGTAAACAGAAGCCTTTGTCATGGTGATGCAATGACTTGTTATAAGACACTAACAATTAACCATTCAACAGCAAGCACAGAGGGTCTGCTGCACCCCTGTCCCACTAATCATCTGCTCTGGGTCATTAATAAACGAACAGTAATCCAAGATTCATAACAATGACCAGCATGTGCACCAGAGATCATGGGAAATTAATCCCAACATTCATTTATTTCAGGATTTCCCCCTTCACCCTCCTCTCAAGCTCAAGAACCCCCTGATGCCATGTATCAGGCAGATGGTCGGTAAAGCTGCAGGATATGGGGTGTTTTTGGGGCGGCTTACAAACAATCACAGAATTCAAGATGTCATGAAATCCACACTATATTCTAAATGCATGTTGTAGAGCGTATTGTGAACGATTCATCTGTGCATATGTTTCAGAATTTTTTATCAAAATGTCGTAACAGGACCTTCTGGTGAAAGACGTCATCAGAATATGGAAGTAAAGATCTGCTGCTACTTCCGTTTCATCGCAACTTTAAAGGGGTCATATGATGCGATTTCAAGTTTTCCTATCTCTTTGGAGTGTTACAAGCTGATTGTGCATAGATAAGATCCCTGAAGTTGCAAAGACTAAAGTCTCAAAACCAAAGAGATATTCTTTATCAAAGTTAAGACTCTGCCACGCCCCCCTATTTTTATCAAGTAAAGGTCAGAATAACTGCAGTAATATCTCCAGATGAACTCTTACTGGACTGAAGCAGCTCAGCTTTAGTTGATTCTCCATCAATCATGTTTTAGAGTCTCAAATCTGATCCTCAGGATCTTTTGAGGAGCGTTTGTTTCCAGAAGCTTTACTTTCACTGTTCCTCAGCGGATGAATGATCTTCACAAGCCTCCAGAACATCTCACATCTTCTGAGGAGCCTTTATTTCTTCAGCTCTCAATCACTGCATTATATGTTTGGATCATTTCAATCTCATCTTACTGAGACAGATTACTGGAGATATAGAGCGACGACTGATATTTAGATCATTTTATGTCAGTATCTGCTGTACTGTTATAAAGATCTCACTGATTTGCATTACAAGCATCAGAATTTCATCATATAAATATCAGCATCTGTATCATATTTTTGCTCAGTCTCGAGTCTCCATATTCTCACTGTATATGAGCCATACAAGCCTGATGGAGCAAATATGATTCAAAATATAAATGCAAACTATTTTAAGTCTAAAGTTTCAATAAACTGTTCCATTTCACAAAAGTAGATTTGTCTGACTATTATTTTATATTGCAGGGTTAAAAGAGAAAGAAACTGTAGGATTTTGGTTTCATATTGTCTTTTCAGCTTTGCTTGTACACAAAAGCCTGCAGTAAGCGTGCTTTGAGCTGATGTGCTTGTGTTTTATGCAGATGAGGAGGTTTTATATGATATCTTTGTTCTTTCCTCCATTGATCTCTCTGTCCTGTTCTCTCTGATTGCTCTCCTGTAAGTCCTGACTAAGCTCTTGCAGCTTCTCGTCTCTGATTTAAGCCAGGTCTGTCCTCTTAGCTAATTGACTTAAGCCAGGTCTGCGTGGCCCATGGTGGGTCTGACGGGCCGCTCCAGGCCTCATAAACTGCATTAGCTGTAGAACTGATGGACTGCCAGAGCCGCTGCTGCTCCACAGACCGGCTGGATGTTCAAGACAGAAAAACACACGCTTACTATTTAATTCTGTGCCGTGTATAATGCACACTGCGTGCTATTTTGAAGAAATAGTAAGTGAAACAGTACAGGATTGCCAAGTCATGAAACTCTAGATGGCGCAGGCTGATGTGTCGTTAACGCAAACTGATGATATTCACAGTGTTAAACTACTTGTCACAAGCTGATTGGTTAATGTTGCATACACAGCCAATGAGCTTACTGCTTTACATTTAAATGGCTGATTAGCATTCGCTTGAGCATTGCAGCGCGCTTTAGAGTTCCTCTGAAACCCTCCACCTCCCCCAGCTCCACCTGTATAGATCTGCTACGGGTTATTTATATGCTATTTGTGCAGCAGCAGTATGTCTTAAATACTCACAGCACCATATCTGCGTATGTATTGGCAGGAGCAATTTATAATCATATAATCTGGCTGCATGATTAAATAAAGAGTAAAGAAAGAGATTTTAAAAACTGAAGGCATTGTATTGTGGGATACAGTATGTCGTCTCTACAGAGCATATAAGCTCTGTTGTATATTTGGAGTAGTATGATAGTATGCTGTTCCAAACAGATGAATTGCTGCTGTGGTTTACGCTCAGACTCACTCTAGAGCAGCATGAGAGAAGCTCTGACAGATCACAGACACACACGCAAACACCAGCCCATGTCATCCGTGAGCAAAGCAAACAGACTTTGGCACTGGATCTGATTATGGCTGTGTTTACGAGGTTAGAGACAGACCCACTGGCCCACATTGATGCGCTGATAAACATTATTCAATCACAGCGTCCCAGTGCACTGCATTATTCCATTAGCCAGCTGCAGTGCTCAGACACACATGCCCAGAGCAGCTTCACCAAGCCATTAGCGCTCCGTATGCATCATAACACAAGCCATAGATTTGGTTTCGCTTCACCTGAAGGTTTGCAGAATATTTGTGATGAAGCTTCATGTTCTGTGAGAAAGAGCTTCAATCAAGCTGATGAGAAACTGTGGTTGATTACAATGGAGTTGCTAAAAATAAGATTTAGGATAAGGTCGTTGTGGGCATTTCTGCAGCTTATGTCCGATACAAATGTTGTTTTGTTGCAGCTTGTGTGGAGCAGCTAAACTTTTAGAAATTGCATTTGCATATTAGTGTCTCTCATGAGTGTCATAAAAGCACTTAAATATTGTTTTTCTTTTAAACTAAATGATGGCGCACTTCCTCTCAACAAACATGATATAATCAGCAGAATCACTAGTGAGATGAGGAACAGAGTCAGTCTTTTAAAATCAAATGTCTTTTTCTTCTTTTCTTATATTTACATTTTTTAATTTCTTTGCAAAAAAAGAAAAAGAAAATGCATGTTTATGTATAGATTTTATGGTTGTACTCTCATCCCAGACCCAAACAAATTTGAATAGAAAAATATGAAAAAATAAAATAATATTTAAATATGAAAAAAAATTATTGCATTATTTCAAGCTGTAAATTTCCAATGTCAATTCCAATTTCCAGTTTATTTCTGTTGCTGCAGGCTCCTCTTTCATCCTTCTTCCGTCTCAGCCTGTTCCAGCTTTGAGTAGAAAAACATTAACATTTACATTTATGCACCTGACAGACGCTCTTATCCAAAGAGACTCTCTCTGCATTCAAGATACATGTTTAATCAGTTCATGCATTCCCTGGGAATCGAACCCATGACCTGCGCTCTGAGCTGGAAAACAGCACATATTAGATCTCAAAACGAAACCTGTTCGGTTCTGGAATATTCCCTCTAACGTCACATCACTCGATAGAAAAATATGAAAAAATAAAATAATATTTAAATATGAAAAAAAATTATTGCATTATTTCAAGCTGTAAATTTCCAATGTCAATTCCAATTTCCAGTTTATTTCTGTTGCTGCAGGCTCCTCTTTCATGATCTTTACGTCAATGAAGACATTCAAACATACTGATGATGGAAAAATTATGAGAAAAAATGACACAGCAAAATATTAAGAATGCACTGTACACTGAAAAACAACATTGATGTAGAAACAAATTTTCTCAGAAATTGCTGGTAAATTTCACAAACAATTACAATAAAAAGGCAAGTAACACATTGGATTAAATGTGAAATTTTGGAGTATAAAAATTCTAAATAGCATTTTGTTTGTAAAACACACTCCAATAATCTTTCTATATACATAAAATATCAAAAATATATAAAAAATATAATATATAATATCAAAAATGACAGTGTATAAAAATAAAAACCATATAAGCGTCAGCATGAGTTTGGAGTCGAGCATCAAACATGAAGACAGAGTTGAGAGTGTAAAACGCTGGATCTGTTCTTGCTCTAGGATGAATGAGGCTGTAAGGCTGTGTTTTAATTAACCTCCGTGTCTGAGCGGTCAGAGCACACTATCCTCACATATAAATCACTAACGGCAATCCCAATCTGCCTCTTTATTAGAGCGGACGCCATATATTCAGCTGACAGACCACATGTCACTGCTCACATCATAAAGAAGCGACACGGCGGTTAAAGCAAACGCATTCATTCTCTCGTGTGAGGAGGAGTGATTTTCTCTCACACTGTCTTCTGCCCAAAAAATGAGCATGCAACAGTGTTTACTGAACATTAATGTCATAATGACTGTGATTTTTTGACTGACGTGTGACGGTATTGTACACAGTTATCAGCCATGTGAAATGTCAAGTGTATATGAAATTAAACTGCCCTGTGTTCTTTTGAAGAGGTCATGATATCATTTCCTGAAGGTCAGTGTCACTATGAACATTTCACTCAAGAAAACCATAAATGTGTTTCTCTGCTAAATGATTTCTGTCAGTCTAGTGGGTTGCTCCTTCAGTATCCTTGTGGGGACATTTGGCGACTTACAACTGAGGACAATGGAAGCAATCAAAATCAACAAAAGAGCAATGATATATTAATAAATTAATGAAAAACCACTAATTTAGTGCTGTTTTGTTAGATGTTCCCTCAAAATGCTCCACTTAACACAAGACACACACAGATCTATATGTTCTTTAACGCTCGCATCCTTCCTGAAACTGATTTTGAGCAGCTCCAGCGAGAGAAAGCATCGACTGATCAGTGAGCACTTTTCTGTCTCAGTGACGTGAGCAGGAAGATTTGAGCTGGGAGTTTGAATGGATTCCTCAGCATTTCTTCTCCATTATAAAGTGGAAATGTCATTTCACAGCCGCTGCCCCAAACGGGAATCGAGGCGCTTCTGAGAACTTAGCACTTGTTCAGTGTCAGCTCTCCAATAAAACACGCAAAAGCCTTGGAGTGAAAATCATTAGAAAACAGGTCAAAATTAAGTGAATAAATGAATTTGACCCATTTACACCTGAGACACACACACACACACACACACACACAAAAGAGACGTGAGGTCAGTGAGAATGTTAATGCATTTCAAATGAACATGCCAGAGAATAATACCAAAGAAGGTCAACTTTCATATCGTACTTCATCGAGCTCTGAAGAACCAATTTCATCCATGTCCAGCACTCCGGCAGGTTTTGGCTCTCTTAAATGTCACCTAAATGCACAACGTGTCAAAAACAAACACTAGAATATATGAAATAATGTGGCTGCTCTTGTAGTCTGTGAAGTACGTCAATAATCTGTGTCCGATTTCCATTTCACCATTGCACTTGTGCTGGAGAGAGAAGAGTTTGCACAAACATGAATGTACAAGCTGCATGCACACAGTATGTATTATTTCTGAGTGAAATCCTGCAGCTGTATATTCATTCAGGATGAGCGACTGTGCTGCAGATCGTACTGTTATCCAGCCGCTTCAAGCCATGCATCCCCATCACACCGGCTGTCCTGCTGCATATGATGACAGCTCACACTTCTCTCCGAGGGTTGTTTTAATGAGTGTGTGAGGAATAATGTGTTTGCTCCCCTCCTCCATTCTCTCCACATCCAGCTCAAATCACAGCAGCGATGAGATGGAGCCTCGGCCTTTACGTCTGATTGCCTCTCGTCCCACATCTGTCAACAGCAGAGGGTCATAAAAGAGGTTAAAGGGTGTTTGGTGGACATGGAAGTGAACAGATGTCATTCTGTTTTATACGGCACACAGACAGTCCCGCTATTGGTGTTCTCTTTATTATGCGAAATGAGCGTCACTCGCTGAAACCTACTTTAAAGGATAGTTCATGGATAATTTATTCCCCCTCAGTTTGCTCTAAACCTATCGGTTTCTTTCTTGCATGGAACACAAAAGGAGATGTTTAAAAAATCATACCGGGCTCAAAAAATCATACTGACCCCAAACATTTGAAAAGTAGTGCATATAAATATAAATCTTTATTTTATTTAACATAATATGACATATGCATTTTAATGCTGCATGGTGCTCTCTCTGTCATCCAGACCAAACACTGCATCCCTGTTTTCCATCTGCTCATCAGTCTGATTCCAGCATTGATCCGTGCTGTGTTTCAGGCCACTAATGCATCCTCTATCTGTTGGAAAAGCCCGCATCTGGGAGTCACAGCATGAGTCAGTTCAGGAAAATGCCATTTCAATCAAGCCACACGCGCAGGAGGAGGTGCTAGGATCCTCTGATAGCAGACCTGCACACTCACTCGCCATTTAAAGTCAGTGTAAGAGGCTGGTCTGCATGGAAACACAACAGATGAATGCACCTCTTTGAGAATCAACGCTCTGCAGTAGACAGGATGGGGCATGTTGTCACACGGGCAGAGAAGCTGGTTGTTTCAAACAGTTAGTTCCAAACCATCCTAAACTTATTAATGCAATTTATTTTGGTCAAAACAATGATTTATGTTTGTATGTTATCTTTTCAAACCGCTTACATATATTGCATTTTTTTTTTATTATTGTAAGTTCTTTCTATTGTACAACAAAACAACAACTTGCGCAATACCGCATAATCTCTGTGTAGTAGAAGCTTCTGTCAACAGAGACTAATGAAAGCTCTGAAAGCCTATACAATTGTATTTAATGGCAGGTTCACACTGTGACAACATGCCCCACTATTATGTTCTATAATAAGGCATAATGTCTATAAAGAATCTGACTTTCAAAAATAAACCTACCATGAGAAATATTCACTTTCGTGTATTACCATAATTTATTTTGGTCAAAACAATAGTTTTTATAGGCCTACTTTTATGTTATCTTTTATTATTTATTATGTGTGTATTTTGCTGGGAAGCCTATATCTATTGCACGTTTTATTATTATTATTATTATTATTATTGTAAAATTCTATCCAAGTACAATAAAAAAAGATGTGCAATACCCAACACACAATTATAGTTCATACAGGTTCATTGTGACAACTTACCCCGTACTTCAATAAGAAGCATCAGTGAATGATGCTGTACATTCTCCCAGACAGAGACAGACTCTCTCAACACACTGCCTCATTCAGTGACACACACTCCTAGCTCCCGAGATGGAGATGCGTGTAGTAAAGCAACGGTGGCTTACTCAGTGATTTGAACGAATCGTTTGGAGTGAATGATTCAGTGATTCACTTATAAGCACGGTCACTTGTCGCCATCTGTTATAGTTTAGTTCATTTATTCCTGAGTTTACAATATTTTTGCAGCTCATTGACTCAAATGAATCTAAAACTGGTTCATATGGGTGTCTAGCACCTGCTAGTGGAACATTCTAGAACTGACATGAAATGAACTCCAAAATAACAGAGATGAACAGTGATATTGTAATCTAAGATCATAGATAGCTATTTATTATTATTGAATTCTAATTATTTATAAAGTTAATCTCAGGTGAGCACCTGACGGTTTGGTGCTGCTCTTTAGATTTGTTTTCATGGTTGCAAGGACTTTATCTCGTGTGTCACACACACACACACACACACACACACACATGTTGTGTATTCATCACGTTATGGGGACATTCCATAGGCGTAATGGTTTTTATACTGTACAAACTGTATGTGCTACTGCCCTACACCAACCCTACCCCTAAACCTACCCCTCACAGGAAACTTTGTGCAATTTTACTTTCTCAAAAAAACTCATTCTGTATGATTTATAAGCTTGTTTCCTCATGGGGACCTCAAAAATGTCCCCACAAGGTCAAAATTTACTGGTATTACTATACTTGTGGGGACATTTGGTCCCCATAACGTGATGAATACCAGGTGCACACACACACACACACACACACA
>NW_015650016.1:277623-291948 GCF_001515625.1 Sinocyclocheilus rhinocerous | reverse complement strand
ACCCGTAAGGTGGCGCTCCTCTGTTAAGAACGTAAGCTCCGCCCCTCACTTCCGGTTCTGTGGCTGCGGTTCTGAAACTGCTGGTGCTGCGGGTCTGCAGCGGGATACTATTGGCGCGATGAGATGTCGCGGCCGCGGTGCATGCTGGGACTGTGGGTCCTCCAGGCGCGCCTCCATCTTTAAACCCCAGAGAAGAAGCGCTTCCGCTCCGGACTCACACGGGATCCTGCGCCCACATCCACACCTCTGACACACGGACTCCGGATCTGCGCGGTAACCGGAAGCAGCGGAAGCGCTCGACTGTGGCATAATAAAAGCTCCGGTGCTTTCCAGCCATGTGTCGCGCTCGTTCAGTGCCTCGTTCATTAGCTCATCCATGAACATGATTTCTGCCCGAGTCCCGTCGGATTGCATCGGCTGTGGGGATGAAGACCACAACTCCCATGATTCCACACTCAGTCACGCCGTCATCAAACTACGCCTTTGCCTCTTTGTTTATCACGCCCTCTAGCAGCGAAAATTACATATTGTGCCTTTAAGCAGATCTTGAGAACAACTGATCCAGTCCATCGTGCACTTCACAGTTTTACATTATCGCTTATGGGTAATGAGGTCTCGTCTCGCTGAAATCTTGCCAGTTACCTGCCGACTGCTCTTTCAGGAGTCCTACCCGTCGACGCCGCCGATATGGTGCGTGGAGTCCGATGACCCGAGCCTGACGCAAGTGCTGGAGCGGCTGGAGGACGTCAGGAGGAGCAGCACACTGGTAAGCACATTTAATAAATGATATCAGATTGAGATTCAGTTTATGGACAGTTTTACTCAATGTTAGGGGTGTATCGGTACACGTATCCTTCGGTTGGGTGCGCATGTGTACCGAACAAATACAGCGATGTTTTAACTAGGGATGCACCGAATGTTCGGCAACCGAATAAGAGAATGGTACATATCATAAATCATAGATGGACAGGTAAAATGTAAAGCTTCAGGAACAGCAGAGGAAGCAACAGAAGCAGAGAATGTACTGCTATCAACAGCATTTACATGACGATATGATCTTTAAACCCCAGAGAAGAAGCGCTTCCGCTCCGGACTCACACGGGATCCTGCGCCCACATCCACACCTCTGACACACGGACTCCGGATCTGCGCGGTAAACCGACACAGAGCTCCGGGGAGCTGACGGGAGACGCGTTCGCCGCGTGAGGAGCTTCATTCCCGCGCTGACACCCACAGAAACAGCGGCGCACCTCTTCTTCTTTTGTCCGCCTCTCTCTCCGGTTTCTCTTCTCTTAATGCACGGTGCCGACCGTATTTATGTGAATACACACCAGTGCAGGCATTTTGACACTCCATGTTTTTACCGTTTTAGGTGCGCCACCGAAGACAAATCTGCTATGCTTGTCGGTGTTCCACTCGGACCTCGCGCGCAGAAAACATCCAGTCAGAAGCGGATTGAGTTCTGTTTCGCGGATTTGAGTTTTTAATACTGTCTGTCTTTTTAATATCAAGAATGCCCCGCTCTTTTTTGTCTCATTCATTCACGTTCCTTTATTAATAACGCTAACAGTCCCACCCGCTGAGAGCTGCGCGGAAAAAGCGAAAGTAACCGGCGAAATGTTTCAAAGTATAAAACAAAGTATATGTTTCAGTCCTGTCCCTTTTTTACATACTTTTACACTTTTTCTGCTGTTCAAAAAATCTTTCTTTTCGCTATTACCACAAAGCTACGAATCGCCGGGGAGCCATAGGTTCCCGACCTCTAGTTCCAGCAAAAAACTATCGGTGCCGATTAATCGGCAAACCGATACATCGGTCGACCTCTAGTTTTGACGCGTTGTGTCGTGACCGATCTCTGTATAAACGCCTCGGCGCAATCATCTTTACTACTAGTTTAAACGCGAAATAAACATGAATGAACATCTCACGCCTCGTGTAATCGCTCAAACAGTGTTTCAGCCACGGAAAGACGGCAATAAAACCGCTTGTAAACAAAATGTCACGTAGCATTTAATTTCCCTCTGGAAGTCATCAGTGTCCACAGCTCGTTAGTGCGCGATAAATGAAGTCTAGAGAAGAGCACACTGGTCTCTAAGGTCTCTGCACACTGTGTCCGAATTTTTCGTCCGAAATTTTTCGCACGTTGAAAAATAAATACGACCTCACGTTGTGTCAATCACGTTTACACACTGCCTCCGAAACTTTCGTCCGTCATAAAAAAATTCGGACCAGGTTCGGTTTTCTGCGTTTTCGCATCCGTAGCAAGCATTTTGATAGGAAAGGATGACGAATACGAAAAAAAAAAAATGGAAAAACGCATACGAAAATTTCGGACTCAGTGTGCAAGGACCTTTAGTAATATCTTAAATATTTAATGTATGTTTAAATAAATCTGTTATAAACCAGTTATGACAGCCACTGTGTAAATTGCAATAACAAACTGCATTATGTGCAATTTACATGTTTGCGTACATTTTATTATTATTTTTTTTAAGTTGAGTATTGATTATTATATTTAAATATAAATAATAATTAAATTTAAGTTTGGGCTTTGCAACTGCGGAAAGACGGCAATAAAACCGCTTGTAAACAAAATGTCACGTAGCATTTAATTTCCCTCTGGAAGTCATCAGTGTCCACAGCTCGTTAGTGCGCGATAAATGAAGTCTAGAGAAGAGCACACTGGTCTCTAAGGTCTCTGCACACTGTGTCCGAATTTTTCGTCCGAAATTTTTCGCACGTTGAAAAATAAATACGACCTCACGTTGTGTCAATCACGTTTACACACTGCCTCCGAAACTTTCGTCCGTCATAAAAAAATTTGGACCAGGTTCGGTTTTCTGCGTTTTCGCATCCGTAGCAAGCATTTTGATAGGAAAGGATGACGAATACGAAAAAAAAAATGGAAAAACGCATACGAAAATTTCGGACTCAGTGTGCAAGGACCTTTAGTAATATCTTAAATATTTAATGTATGTTTAAATAAATCTGTTATAAACCAGTTATGACAGCCACTGTGTAAATTGCAATAACAAACTGCATTATGTGCAATTTACATGTTTGCGTACATTTTATTATTATTTTTTTTAAGTTGAGTATTGATTATTATATTTAAATATAAATAATAATTAAATTTAAGTTTGGGCTCTGCCTCTGTTGTTAATTGTAACCTTATAGTAATAGTTTAGAGCATAAACTGAGGAAGATTTTTATCCCTAAGAAAATTTATTAAATTTATTTAAAGAGAGCAATTTGTTCAGTAAACCACTGTTTAATAATAATAAAAAAAAGCAATTGTATGTTTATTTTTTTCCCGTATTTTAATTTATACAGTTCTGTTGTGCAGCATCTTATTTGACAGAAATAAAACGGCAATGTTTCGTCGCAGGTTAGTTACATTTTCATTTGATTACAATGTAAAAGATTGTTAAAGTTGTATTTATTGATTTCATTTGACACAATTTTATGATAAACTTGTGTGAAATCGTGAAACACAGAATTTAGGGAAAAATGAACTGGATTTAAATTAAAAGGTAGCTACTCGTCCGAGTTTAATTGTGAACGAACAAGATCTATTTCCATTTATTCTCAAGGTCTAACAAACATCAAAGCATTTCCTTCCCCATTAATAGTAAATGAGTATCACGAGGAATAACAGTATCGTATCATATGGTAAAGATATTGCCGTAATATCATCCAGCGCTTTCATTGCAGGATCCAGATCTTCCCTTACTTTAAGTCATATCTAACTTGTCTTCTCATTAGGAGGTTGTGTGTGACAGTAAATCAGGTAATTAGTAATCTCTTCCATTTGTGTGTGATCTCAGTGATAGCCGTGTGCTGCAGAGCAGAGCAGGTGTTGTAATCATGATGCTTTGAACAGCAGTAAATAGTAATTACCAGCCTAGCTCCACTGTAATCGAGTAGAGCGTTACACAACAAACCAAATGGTGTAATATGAGTGTGCACTACTGAGTGAGCTCAGACTGATCACGTACACTTCAGAAGCTGGGTTCTTTTAAGCTAAAGCTTTGAATTTGATCTGCTCCTGTTGTGTTCTGAGCAAGACTCGCCTCACCTGCACTGACGACTTAAACAGGTTCATAAAAAGTTATATTGACCTATTAAGATTTTGCTTACATCTACATTGTAAATATATTTTTTTGCTATTTTTATTAAATTTTTTTTCAGAAGTAAATCAATAACAATTACATTTTTAACAACATTTCAAGTGTAATTCATGAGATTTGTTGTATTTTTAATCCAGTTTTTCTTTGTAAAAGGCACAGAGTTGATCATACTGATTTCACAGTTAAGGATTCATTAGTTTGAATATACACTGAACCAAACACTCTCATAACAACTTAGTTGATAATTCAGTATGCTTTATTTTTTGATAAAACCTCCCATGTTTCGGTAGCGACCACATCACAATACAGAATTTTAACTCGCATACTTCTAAACACTACTAAAACATACTAAAATACTAAATATTTGCATAATTGTACTAAAATATTAGTATTTCCCCTAAATAAAGGATTATGTGTTCCGTTTTGTCATGATGACATGTTTCGGTAGTGACAATTTTATGGGATAACAGCCAAAAAACAAAACAAAGATGTCACCGAAACTCTGTTCTGAACAGTTGTACACGCATAAAAATTAAATGATATAGAATAACTCACAAAAAAGTGTGCTTAATTGCAGAAAAAACAATTTTATGGGATAACAGCCAAAAAAAAACAAAGATGTCACCGAAACTCCACCAAATGTTTCGCTAGTGACAATTTTAGATACTTTTGAACCTATCTCAAAGATGCTAAACAGCACATGGTTAGCTAGCACAGTTCTGAACAGTTGTACACACATAAAAATTAATATGGAATAACTCCCAAAAAAGTGTGATTAATTGCAGAAAAAAAGTGTTTGCTAGTGACGTTCCTTACAGTTACACACAGATTTTTCAGACTTTTGAACACATTTATCTAAAAATGGTGAGGCCTATCTACTATCTACCTGTAGCTATGAGAGAGACACATTAATATTTCCTGATCATAAATGTGTAGTTAATTTCAGTCTCAGCCAGTGGACTAAAACATCCATTGTTTCGGTAGTGAGTGACATGAAAATGCGGAAAGTTTCATAATTTACAAAGAAAATATAAAATAAATATTTTTTAACTATTTCATTAAATATTTTTTAAAAACAACAATGGAATAAAATGATTTCAATATTTTCACAAGTTGAAATTAAGGGGTTAGGGTTCGGGACAGCCACCTCCCAATTGAAAGTACCCAATAAACGCTGATTTTATATATATATTAAGCTTACTGATATTTTAAATATTATTGTGGGTTTCAATAGGATCTTGGTAAACATCTCAGATTTGAATACTGAAATGATTTTTAAATGCATATTAAGATAAATTTGCACCAGTTCTGTAGAATGGCCCACGAGTGAACTATGAATCTTTCTCATTCGGCACCAATCCAAATATGTGCACTTTATAACTGTTTTGCATGCTTAATGTTAAATGCATTATATAAGTCTCTTGCAGCACATTTCAGATGATTAAAAAAATGCTTAAATTACAGAAGATGTGGTAGGTTTATATTTGGCCTGCAGATTCCAGTTGACTTTTTGCTGCAGCCACTTAAACGCACACAAATAATGACGTTCCTTATAGCCGCAGTGCAAGAGTTTACAGATAAAGTGAATATTTAGTATGAATTGATGTGGTGCAGCATCAGGATGTGAGGTTTTGATATGTGCATCCTTCACGTGAGCACAAAAGACAGATAATTTCAGAAGATAACGTGTTTTGAAGTATGATTATGAAAATATGTTACACAGCATTGTTCTTTTGAATAGCATGCAAAAATATTAGGGTCCCCTGTGTTTCTGCAGGAAAACCTGGCCATCCTGGAGAAGATCCGCAAGAACCAGCGGCAGGACCACTTGAATGTAAGTGCTCACTCGGTAAGGGACTTTCCTTATGTTTCAAATAGAGGCTTTTGTCTCACAGTCCTGATTAGATGCAAGAGGTTCGGTTTGATGTCAGAGTGAATGTTGATGAAATAATGAAATTATTTATTTAAAGATAGCGATATATGTGACCCTGCAGCACAAAAGCAGTGTTAAGTCGCTGGGGTATATTTGTAGCAATAGCCAACAATACATTGTATGGGTCAAAATTATCCATTTTTCTTTTATGCCAAAAATCATTAGGATATTAAGTAAAGATCATGTTCCATGAAGATATTTTGTAAATCTCCTACTGTAAATATATCAAAACTTAATTTTTGATTAGTAATATGCATTGCTAAGAACTTAATTTGAACAACTTTAAAGATGATTTTCTCAATATTTAGATTTTTTTGCACCCTCAGATTCCAGATTTTCAAATAGTTGTGTCTCAGCCAAATATTGTCCTATCCTAACAAACCATACATCAATGGAAAGATTATTTATTCAGCTTTCAGATGATGCATAAATCTCAATTTTGAAAAATTGACCCTTATGACTGGTTTTGTGCTTTAGGGTCACGTATATCAAACATCTATTTTCTGTAAATAAGGTTGCGATGACATCTACATTTTAGAGACTAGCGAAAATTCACAATTCTCAACACCGCAGCAGAATACTAGGGTAACTCATATTAGTAAAAAACAACAAAAAAAAAGTCCTCAGAAATTATTGAAAATAATTAAACGGTCAGTAATAAAAAAATAAGTCTAAAGTATTCAGCTATTACAGAAACGGAATAATCGAATGAAAAATAAAACAGCATAGTCTTCTCTGTAAGAATTAAACTTCCTTTGTTTCTCATTAAAGCTACAAAAGTCCTTCAGTCGAGAGCAGTGAGTGATTTTCTCTCGGTCTTCTGTTGTTTAATTAACATTAAGCACACAGTCTCAGCAGGAATATTAGGCTGCTGTCACTTTAAGAGACGCACGGATCCCATTTACTGTTACACACGTATTTTCATTCTCAACTGCTTACGTTCACATAACGTTCACTTTATCTCCATTATTGTATTTTCATAATCGTTGATCGAAATCGAAACTGTATTTGGATTAATTGCACAGCTCTAAATGAAATGTTGATTGAAGTGTTCAGGCGTGCAAACTACTCGCCTTCTGGTGAACTTTGCTGTTTTGAATCTGAAATGTATAGAAATGTAAATGGCACTCACATTATTGCTTCTGTAAGACCTTGTTCACTCTAATCATGACTGCAGAGTTTTCAAAGATTAAGCCACTTCTGTCAAATGTGTCCTGTAACTGACTTTAATGTTCAGTCATTTTAACCCGGAGATGATTTTCTTTTTCCTGAAAATGCTAGTTAATGTCATTGCTTTGGACTTAAACTTGCTCACTTTGCTCAGACATGCTATAACAACTACCCAAAACATTTTGGGATCATTTTTGTACCTATTTAGGACCCCCCCCACCTTGTTATGTGTTTCTTCCTCACATCTGTGATATTGTTTAACCCTTTTCTGTGCTGAAAATCCTCTACCTAATTTAGTATTTCCAGTCAAAAATGACCAGCCTACAAAAAATTGCTTCTAAATCTCATTATGCAATATTATCACCTAATATTGGTATCAATCTTTTTGTCAGCTTGTTTTCTTTCAATTAGGACTGGTTTTGTTTATTTTTGGAACTGATTTATCGTAGGCCTCATTAATCTGAGCTTACATACATCAGTTTTTTTTTTGTGAAAAAAGCGTTATTTGTGGATAATTTTGTCAATATTAAATAAAATATGAAAAAATGTGCACTGTTTATCACACTAGCATGTTCTAATGTTTAACCAAGAAACTTGGTTTGAAAAGCTTTTATTTTGTACAAAAAAAACAAACAAAAAAAATGCTATTTGGATCAGCCTGTAACTTTAGTTTTTTACATTGATTTTTGGTGTGTTTTAAATCCAGCCCTCAGTGTGTTGATGATTTTGGTTTCCATTGACTGTTGTCACATATAGACTGTATATAAATAAAGATTTTTAAATTGCATATTTCATTCATTGAGATCCAATATATGATTTAAGTGTTCCCTTAATTTTTTGAGAAGTGTGTTTGCAGGCACAAATACATATGTGAACATGAACATGATCAACATGCTTCTGAACACTAAATATTTCTCAGTTTTCCAATCTCCCTCATTCATTTTCAGTGGATGGTCATTTTTGACCAATAGAGCCAAGATGAATAAGGCCTACAATCAGTTGGTATCAAATTTAAATACAAAACCAGTCCTGATTAAAGGAAAACTAGTTGACAAAAAGATTGAATCCCTGTGTGAACAAAGTCAGTAAATCTTAGTCCAATGCGATTGACCCGAACACAGCCTGAGGGGCATTTGAACTATTTAGTATTTTAATCTTGATTTCACTATATAAGCTAGCATGCATTAAATAACATTTGCCCATCAGCAGTAGGGTTGCAAAGGGGTGGAACATTTCCGGAAACTTTCCAAAAATCCCTGGAATATTCAAAAAAATCCTGAAAAGTTTCCAAAATTTCTGGAATATTTCCAAAATTTACTGGAAATCTTCCACCTTTTTGCAACCCTAATCAGCAGTTTGGAGATATAATTCAATAATGACAATATCATAATCAATAGCGCTTCACATTCCCCTTGAGGTAATTTCACTGAATTTCAAGATGAACTTTTCTATGTTTTATTAATAAAAATCATTTGAAAAGGTCACAAAGCTTAAATTATAAGTATCTCCCCAGACTTTCTCTCGGTTTGTCATTGATCTGAGCTGGAGTTGTGTGGATTGATTTGAGTTCACCTGTACGTTGTCTGTCTTATGTCTGACGGGGTGTGTTCTGTCGGGTCCTGTAGGGCGCCGTGTCTGGATCTGTTCAAGCGTCGGATCGCCTCATGAAGGAGCTCAGGGAGATCTACCGATCTCAGAGTTATAAAAACGGTAAAGTAGCGTGACTGTGAGCGACTGGAACGACCGGCGCGACGCTCTGATCTGATTTAGTCTCTTTTCCAGGCATCTACTCTGTGGAGCTGGTCAACGACAGCCTGTACGAGTGGCACGTGAAGCTCAGGACGTAAGTCACCCTTCCTCTGGGCTTTACATTACTGCTTAAGTATTGCTGGGCGCTCAAATGATAACCATAATTATCACGATATATTTTGCCCTCGATAGAATGATAACATGCATTTACTGTAGTAACACTGAGTGCACTGTGTTATTGTGGCAGAAATGTGAGATATGCATGTGGAATTTTATTAGATTATTCATGTAGACAAGTATTAAAGGAGTAATGGTTGTTATTAAGCTACAGCATTTGTGCTTTTGTATTTATACTGCATGTATTTTGGCTGCTGTTTTTCATACAAATACTATAGTTATAAAACAGATAGTTCCGGTGCTTGATTCTGATTGGCTGAGCCACGTTCGAAGCTGTTGTAAATTACTCTACAAAGTAACATACACCTTTGTTTACTTCTGTGTGTTGCTCGGCAACCACTTTGTTGGAACCACAACTGTTTCTGAGGAACTATCTGTTTTATAATACTGTTTTTATTTATATCATTACACTTTTTTTATTTGCTCTGTTTTATTCTGTGAAACCTTACTACGTATATGGAATAACCGTTTTATAAAAGCAATAAGCCTCCGCTTCGCATCATACCTAACAACGCCACTTAGCTGTTATAAATTCACTGTAAACCACGGCTTCACGGGGCTTATTGCTTTATTTTACCCTTGGTTAGCATGATCTAGTTGTGTGATACTGTAAATGACCAGTGGTTAATTCTAATAAAACTCAAACAGTCAGAATATTTCAATTTTACCCTATAAATATGAGGTAGTTACCGTTTTTACAGATGTTGCTGTTTTTGTTAATGAACATAAATTGACATAAATTGAAACCATATCAGCCTTTAGAAGATGCAGATACTAAGAAATCGATTTAAGGTATTTTAAGGAAAAAAGGCTGAAAAGGATTTTACTTCAGTTTACTCGTGCATATTTCGATGTAGAAAAAAATATTGTATTATAAATGTTTTGAATATTGTAGCTCAGATTTGTGAAATGTTGACCTGTTTGGCAAGTGTTAGTCATGTTCTGACAAAGAAGGAAAAGAGTTGTTTAAAACCACAATGAACTGTCTGGTCTTTCGGTCTTTCGCTCAGCAGAAGAAATCTGCCTTTAACCTTGAAAGAGATAAAGATTTGGCATTTATCATGAGAATGATCAGTATCGGCTGATATGAAGAAACGCATTGTGAAGTGTTTTTGGTGGTGTGGCCCAGCCCTGTGCTGAAGTGTAAGGCTTGGCAGAGTTTCGGGAGAGCTGAAGGTGTGTGTGTGTGTGTGTGTGTGTGTGTGTTCTTGTGCTCAGTGTGGATCCTGACAGTCCTTTACACAGCGACCTGCAAGTGCTGAAGGAAAAGGAAGGCATAGACTACATCCTCCTCAACTTCTCCTACAAAGTGAGTCCGCTGGCTCTACTGAGCACACAATTCAGCCTAAACCTGTGTTTTATTTTAAAGATATATTTGTGACCGTGCAGCACAAAAGCAATCTTAAGTCGCTGGGGTATATTTGTAGCAATAGCAAACAATACATTGTATGGGTCAAAATTACTGATTTTTCTTTTATGCCGTCAAAATTATAGATTTTTCTTTTATGCCCAAAATCATTAGGATATTAAGTAAAGATCGTGTTCCATGAAGATATTTTGTAAATTTCCTACCGTAAATATATCAAAACTTAATTTTTGATTAGTAATATGCATTGCTAAGAACTTCATTTGGACAACTTTAAAGATGATTTTCTCAATATTTAGATTTTTTTGCACCCTCAGATTCCAGATTTTCTAATAGTTGTATCTCGACCAAATATTGTCCTATCCGAACAAACCATACATCAATGGAAAGATTATTTATTCAAAAAAATTGACACTTAAGACTGGTTTTGTGGTCCAGGGTCACATACATATATACATATTTTTGTTTTCACAAGTAAAAGTAAAATGTGTTTTTTTTTTTTTTTTTTTGAGTCGGCAAGATTTGTGGACAACTGTATTTTTACCTTACAATAATTGTTCAACTTAATTATTATATGTATGAATACTTATCACTTTTGGAAAGGATTTTAACCAAGTAAATCCAAATCTAGTCTTAAGATTTTTAGGGGAAATCTTATTTAGTTGTTTTTAATGTTAATAGTTTTTATAATTTTTTTAATAACTAAACCTGGCTCTCCTCATGAACAGCTTTAGAAGCTGGCATGGCATTATGATGAAAAAACAAAACAACAATCTATATGTACGTTTGTTTGCCGTAATAGCGAATCTGTTCTCGTCTGTCTGCAGGATAATTTCCCCTTTGATCCTCCGTTTGTTCGTGTGGTTTCTCCTGTCCTGTCTGGAGGGTAAGATCACTTCTCAGGCTTTTTTTCTGTGTTGTTGTTAGCTGTGTTCCTTACGTTAGGGGTACTATGTTGATAACACTGTCTATGAAGCCCGTGTTTATAATACATTATAAGAGTATTCTTAAGGCATTATAATGAATGCATAATGCATTATAAAAAACCTTATGTTGTTTCATCTCATGATTAATTGTAACAATAGTTTTCATGCATTATAATATTTACTTGTTTGTTTTTATAGCTTTTAAGAGTATGATGATTTATAACACGCAATGAACACAATGCATCCACTTAACTCACAATAGATTATATTTCCCATAGTTATAATGGATTATGAGTCTCATATCTTGCCATTGTTGACTCGTTACTTTACTTAAAGCAGACAAACACCACTTAATAACAACAACAATAATAATAACAATAATATTTTTTCTTAAACAGCTGTAAGATCAGATATCTGATCAGATGAAAGTGTAATATGGCACATTTGATTTTAACTATATTTATTGTAATACCATTAAGATACTGTACAGATCTTAAATAAATAATGTCGAGATATGAGACTTATAACCCATTATAAATTAAGAGGATTTAACGTGGTGTTTATTGCATGTTATAAATAATCACACTCATAAAAGTTATAACCACAAATACGTTTTAGAGTGTATTGTAATTGTTGTTAAGATTATTTACATATTATAAGTTTCTTTTATAATGAATTATGCATTCATTAGAATACCTTTATAATGCGTTATAAAATAAGCTTCATAGAAAGTGTTACCAGACTTTATAAATGTGCATGCAGAAGCGTTTATTCGTACTAATGCATAACTCTTCACATTCATTCATTCATTATATATCTGTTACACATGCAGTGTACTAGCTGAACTATTAAGCAGCGTTGGACTGGAGTTTGTATTATTCAGCTCTTTATGCAGAACATAAAGGAAACCCGGTTGACCGGTGGTTGTGTTATTTCAGGTATGTTCTTGGCGGAGGAGCTCTGTGTATGGAGCTGCTCACTAAACAGGTGCGTTTGCTTTAACTTCCTCCTGGACTAAAAACGCCTCAACTTAACTAAACCAGTCACATCATGGATTTATTTGTTTATGCATGCATTTGTCCCCTTATAATGTTAGGCAAGGATTTAAGATGTTAAATGTCCGATGTTTTCAAATTGCATCAAACTCCTGAATTTAAAAAGGTCAGAGAAAATGTTCTCACTCCTGAGACGAGCTCTTATGACTGTGCTGATACACAGCTGCTGTCAGACAGGTGTGTGTGTGTGTGTTTACTGACTGATGTGTGTGTGTTTGCTCTCAGGGCTGGAGCAGTGCCTACTCCATAGAGTCTGTCATCATGCAGATAAATGCCACTTTAGTCAAAGGAAAAGCAAGAGTGCAGTTCGGAGCCAATAAGGTGAACGCTATGCATTTGATTATATATTTGAAATGTAACTTTAATTGCACAACAGAAACAGAATACTGTGTTATGACACACTCGTACTAACTGTTTTGCGTTTGTCTGTGCTGTTCTCAGAATCAGTACAGTCTTGCCAGAGCGCAGCAGTCATATAAATCGCTGGTGCAGATCCATGAAAAGAATGGTAAGATCTTCACAGTTGACGAATGAAATTAACATTCATATCTGGAAATGGAAAACACATCATGTTTAGATATTTCCATTTCAGTATCGTAAAAAAAAAAAGTTTGCCTGAGATCATCTGATTTAACCAATAAGGCATTATTACAGAAGAGGGATTTGTGAGTTTTAAAGAGCATGGAATGATCAGTTTGATTTCCTACGGATTAATGACAAGCCTTTAGTTCATGATACGTTATAAAAAAATATTCTTAACCCTCATAATGCATTCGGCTCTGTTTTGACCTGGAAGAGATGCTTAAAAATGCCTAACAAATGCATAGGTTTTATTAAAGGAATGAAACTTTGCAAGTGCTTTAAATGCACAATATACAGATTTTTTTACTATTATTATTTTTGTTTTTAAGTTACATGTTTCGTGTTCTGGTAAATTTTTGACCCGGGTATGTATGAGCACCATTAGGTGTCAAAAATACTTTTTCTTTAAATGATCTATGAAGTTATATTAGTGTCAAAAACTTTTCTAAAACTTTTGGATTGAATTTTGTTGATGAACATGAATATGTTGCCTGTTGACAAACCATTAGAGCATTAAAAACTGATCACTTTTTTCATCCGAAAGTGAAAGCGTGCAGGTTTCATGAATTTTTGAGCAATCATGAGCAAAAATTCAAAGGAATTTAATTCAGTTCCATTCATTTTAATGGAGTTAATATTGACTATATCAGATTATATGTTCTTATAATTTTCAGTTTTATTATTATATATTCAAATAAAATTTCCTATCAAATTTGAAAAAAAAAAAATCTCTTTATCTGTCTGTCTATCGTCTGTCTGTCTATATATATATATATGTCTATCTGTCTGTCTGTCTGTCTGTGTCTGTCTACTGTCTGTCTGTCTACTGTCTA
This sequence comes from Sinocyclocheilus rhinocerous, assembly GCF_001515625.1. Taxonomy (NCBI): domain Eukaryota; kingdom Metazoa; phylum Chordata; class Actinopteri; order Cypriniformes; family Cyprinidae; genus Sinocyclocheilus; species Sinocyclocheilus rhinocerous. Next base: position 278,027 of record NW_015650016.1, on the reverse strand, counting down.
TCTGTCTGCCTGTCTATCTGTGTCTGTCTTCTGTCTATCTGTCTGTCTGTCTATCTGTCTGTCTACTGTATATCTGTCTGTCTGTCTGTCTATTGTCTGTCTGTCTGTCTGTCTACTGTATATCTATCTATCTGTCTGTCTGTCTGTCTACTGTATATCTGTCTGTCTGTCTGTCTGTCTGTCTACTGTCTGTCTGTCTGTCTGTCTGTCTTATATCTGTCTATCTGTCTGCCTGTCTATCTGTCTGTCTGTCTGTCTACTGTCTATCTGTCTGCCTGTCTATCTGTCTGTCTGTCTGTCTACTGTCTATCTGTCTGTCTACTATCTATCTGTCTGTCTACTATCTGTGTGTCTGTTTACTATCTATCTGTCTGTCTGTCTACTATCTATCTGTCTGTCTACTA
>NW_015650016.1:268854-277475 GCF_001515625.1 Sinocyclocheilus rhinocerous | reverse complement strand
TCTGTCTGTCTGTCTGTCTACTGTATCTGTCTGTCTGTCTGTCTACTGTATATCTATCTATCTATCTATCTATCTATCTATCTGTCTGTCTGTCTGTCTGTCTACTGTATATCTATCTATCTATCTATCTATCTATCTATCTGTCTGTCTGTCTGTCTGTCTACTGTATATCTATCTGTCTGTCTGTCTATTGTCTGTTTGTCTGTGGTTCATATGTAATTAGAAATTTCAAAGAATTTCTAAATGCTGTAATAATATGGTAATAACATGCTAACGTTCAAAAAAATTTAGTATTTTCACTCATTAATGAGAAGTTGCTGATTAAATACAATACGGTTTTAGCTGAAAAATCTAAAGTTGTGACCGTTTTATAAAATAATGGTTCTACAGGTTCAAACAGATTGGGAATGTGAAAGTAGTGTCGAGATTTCGAGTGCATTATGAGGGTTACGAAGCGAAATCCTGTGTGTTTTCGGAGTGTGTGTGTGTGTGTGTTTTGTCAGATCTGAAGGCACTGAGCTTGAGGTCTGCTGTCATGGGCTCTTCAGGAAAGAGTAGTTTATTTGGGGATCTGAGCTCATGCCAGATTTAGCTCGTGCTGTCAGTGACTCTGCTTTGAAGTCGATTGGTTTTGTCAGTCTCTCTGTGGATGAAGTTTCCAGAGCGAGTGTTTGCTGTATAAATGTGTGTGTGTGGTTTTCACAGGCTGGTACACACCACCCAAAGAGGACGGCTAGAGCACAGCATCCACACATGGACCGAGCATCTTCAGACGGACATCTTTCTCCTCTCACCCCTCGTTTTAATCAGAGCCACTCTTTCTGACACTTCTCTTTCCCCGCGGGGTAAAAAGGCTTGATTTGACTCAAGTTTGACCACCTGACGTTCCTTCATCATCTCAAACAATGCCACGATTCCAGCAGAGCGATGCAATCTGACGCCAATATCTCTGAAAGAGCCCACACACAGCACGATTTCTGCAGCGCTCCTCCATTGTTTATGTTTGTTTTGGTTGCATATTGAAAAAAAAAAACAAAGTTGTTACCATGGCAACCCAGACTTCATTGTGTTGCAAATGAACTCCACAATCAAGTATACAGATGCATTTGGATGAATGAACCTTTGAAAGAACAGCAGGAGCTTCCCTCCGTCTGATTACGTGACGTAACGCGAGTCTGTTTGCATCATGAGAAAGGGTTTGAGTGTGTTCATGCCATTGCAAAGCATTTCTATCAGTCCTGTAAACGACTTCTCCCTACCAACATGGCCAACAGAACTGTCTGGGTTTGTAGAAGTGTATTTACCGTGTTATTTGAAGCCCCTGCAGTCTCTTGGGAAGCTGGGAGTGACTGATAATGCCTTAAAAAGGAAGAAAAAGGAAGTTAGTGTTTCTCGCGGTCGTCTCCAGTATTTCCGTTCGAAACACATCATTAGAGGTCGATCTGATGGCTGTGACCACAAGAAAACAGTCCTGCTTTAGTGTTAATATCATTCAGAAGCATGTCCGTGTTCCTCTGTCAGATGCACTGACTCAGTTTTCCTCTAGATTCCTGTCGAAAGCACTGGGACGGTTCGGCTGTTTTCTGACATTCACACTGGCCAATGTGAGCCGCTTCACTGTTTCGTTTAGGTAAAGTACAGAACTAAATAACGCCACTCTGACATCAAGCCATAGATGGAGTCCATAGCTGTTCCTCTGCTTCTGAGTGTTTGGAACGGGGAAGTGTGTGATGCGTCGTTCGTTCGTTCAGACGGAGGAGTGTGTTCGATGGCTTCAATGCGTCATGCACTGTTAGCATGCTTCAGTTTAATTGCATTTTATTTTTTTCCATTGTAAGTGTAATCTCGACCATGTACAGTACAATTTGTAAACTTGCATCAAGTTTATGAATAAAGGATTTTAAGAAATACATCAGTGCAATCTGTTTAAGTGTTTAATCAAGTTTTACTCATGGCTTTTCTTAATGTTGTTTTTTTTTTTGGTCATAATTGTGAGCAATGAGAATATTTTCATCACTCCATGAGACATAATAGAATTTCAAAAAAAGTAGGTATGATTTTATTTTATGATTTTGAGGAAAGGGAAATGCTAAACCAAAAAGAAATGCATATTCCTTTATACTTGGATCGATTTTATGTATCAGTACTTGAAACGTTACATTATATTACATTATAGGTTATGTTAATATTTTAAATTGGATTTTTTATATTTTGTTTCATTATTTTATATTTGCCTTTTTCATGTAAATGGAGGCTTGCTTTGAGCCCGAACAAACTCTTTTACGCAGTAAATGTGCCAGACACGGTCCTTCTGTCTGTATTCTGACATTTGACTTGATTCACTGAAATGCAACTTGATTTATTGTTGCCTGTTTCAGCTCAAAACCACACTGGTGGGATTAAATTCGTTTTTAAATTGGTTTTTGTGCTACTAATATACATTAGTCGTGTGTCTGTCCACCAGGTGGCGCCATCAGCTCATGAAAATGCCATTGAGGCTTTAGCTGCATGCATGATATTCCCTTATTTTTGTATTTTTGCGTGCTCACAGAACTGTAAAGCCATGCATTTTATTTATTGATGTTCCTGCCGTTCAATGCGACGCTTTTAAGACATCTTTGATCAATCTCCGAGTCTAAATTCCTCTCTTATCTGAGAGCTTTATAGCAGTTGAATCAGGCTGACTGTATTTCTCTCTCCAGTCATTGTGCTTTTGGAAATGCTTTCAGATGCTCTCAGGACGCAAACGCTCGGCTCTTAAGGGCCAGAAATGAGAGCACGTTTTTTGGTATGATGAAGCATGGACTGGATTCAATCATGTTTCTGAGTCTCCAGGAGGTTAATAGCCAATTGTTGAAATAACTCCAATTATATGTGCATTTGTTGTGGTCTAGTTTCCATCGCTGACCTCGCAGTAGATGATTCTAAGCTTCTACGTTTCACAGTAAATAAATGGAAGTCTTTGGGTAACTGTTTATTGACGAGAGGATTTAGTGAGAAATGATCTGTGATCAGTTGTGCTGGTTTGTACCTGAGGTCATGAGTCTGTCTGATAATGAGCCGTCATTCATTCATTCCTTGAGCAGCTGTGATCCTGTGATGATGGTCAGTCTGTGTCTGTGTGATAGCAGGAGCTCCAGCACACATATTCATATTGAATATTGGGAAATTGAATTTCTGTCTCCGATATAAACATCATCTCTGGACAGGCTTTCCTGCGCTTCATATCAGACTGACTGTGTCTGCCAGGAGATAAGGGGAGATATATATATATATATAAGACTATTTAAAGATCACTGTTCAGGCCCAAAAATATTAATCATTGTCATTTTTAAATCTTTACCAATCTTACTATCCTTCAAACCACTAGGTTTTACCCATTTGTCAGCAAAAGTTTTTTTAGTTTTTTTTTTTAAATGTACTTTAAAGTATTTATTTTGACATCTTGACATCTATTACAAAGTGCACTATTTCTACTTAAAAAGTCTACTTAAGTGTGTTAAGAAAGTCATGAAAGTGTTTCTCTTTAAGTCACTTAAGTGGCCTTTGATTTCAGTCATTTTATATTATCTTAAAAACATAAAACTCAATAGAATATATTCAAGCACACTTCTGTTTCACAAGGGTGCACAGATAGCTAGATCGCGGTCGTCGTCGTCTTTGGCTCTACAGACGTGTCATTGACCAGTGACCACATTAAAGCGGCCCTGTTATTGGCTTGGTAATTACCCAGAGTCCCTTGCAGGTTATGCTAATGAGCGGCCGCTCTCGTAAGTAGGCTATCTATATGCAGAGGCTCTTGTAATAGATTTGCTCATTTATTACTGTTAATGTGTTAATGTTCACTGATGAGGAGGGGAAAGAGAAGAACTAGCTACAGACCTGAGACTGAGATATTTATACATCTTAGCAGAGCTTTTAGACACGCAGCGGATTTCATGACTGATTGTTGTCATTCTCGTTCAATATCTGCGGTCGGCTGCGTCTCATTCCTCATCCGATCTCACACTCACACTCACACACTCTCACACGCACACACACACTCACACTCACACACTCTCACACGACACACCCACACCCGCGCCCACACACACACACACCCACACACACACACACACACACACTACATCCAACAGGCCGTTTCTGAGCACTTAGCAGCATTTCTGCGGTTTATCTGTGGTTCCTTCACCTCGCTGTTGATCCCGGATATCAGCCCATTTCCCCTGAAACCAGAGATGCATTGTGGGTAACAAGGGGCCGTAGAGTGCAAACCTGATCCAGTGATTCGGGTCAGAGCCTCTCAGATGACACTGCCTGATGGAACGAGCCGCATTAATGGAGTTATAGCAGAGGATTTGTGATCTGGTCAAACCCAGTGAGAATCAGACGTGAGCACAGAGCAGAAGTCATTGCATGTGCTGACTCTGGACGTCCCGCGGGAAATAAGAATGGAGAATCACGGCGACACGTCTCTCTGACCTTTAGTGATACATGCATATTTTCTAATAAACACTGAGAAAGAAATCTGTTAGTTTCCACATTCAGCAGCAGAAGTACAGAACACAACCGGACCCGTTTAGATTCACGAAACAAGAAGTTGATACGCAGTTACATCTGAGACACTGCCAGTTACTTAAGTGACTTAAACAGAGACGCTTTCATGACGCTTAAGTAGACTTTTAAACAGTGAATGTCTTGAAGAATGTTTTACTTTAAAGTACATTTTAAAGAATCTAAAAAGTACACGTATGTGATGTGTTGAACATACTAACATACCGTAAACTGTAAGTCAACATGCTTTTCCATTACCATAATTCATCAAATTGAATTAACCAATTTCAAGGTTTTCATTTATAAAGCTCTAAAAACCTTACTGACTGATGTTTTAGTGCATTTCCTGCAAATATGAAAAAACAAAACAAAGAGTCTCAATTAAATATGTGCAGATTGTCACATGAGCAGAGCAGTTTAATTTCTGTTTGCACCTCGAGAAGATGATGCTGCATCAAAGCTCCAAAACAAAAGCTAAGTAAAGTATGTTAACATAAAGATATGACAAAAAATGTTGGTCCACATTATCTTTAAGGCGTCTAGTGCTAATATATGAATTCACAATTATTCAGTTTTGTTGAGTGTGGTCATAGAATGAGTAAACATGTTAGTGACCGCTGGGATAACAGTGAATTTAGGTATACACATAAATCCAAGTGCAGTTGTTAGTGAAGGCTGCACTAAAATGTTGCACTAAATTAAAAGTTCAAATGTTACAATATTGATGTTGTAATACTGGTAGCACTAATATAACAATTTGATGGTATAAAGTAACAAAGTAACAATTTTGAAATACATTGATAGTTGTATTTTTTTGTCTTTTATCTCAGTATTCTTAACAGTGTTTTATTATTATTATTTTTTTAAATGCATAATAATAACCCTACAATGTGATCAAACAGTTTAAAATAGCTGGGCTAAGATATATAACAATTTTGATGACTGCAGAAATACGTTAATTCAGTGCATTATCCCACCGGTCGCCATAAAACACAAGTTTTCACACACTTTTCCAAAAAAAATAGTTATTGATTATTTCAAAGGGTTACTAATGACACATCATTTGGATATGTTCATATCTGGGAAAAATTGGGGATTAAACGGGTTAATTTAGATTATACAATATTCAACTCGAAATTTTTTTTAAGTCAGTTTAATATAATTTAAGTTGAAATTGCTTGTACAGCCAATCTGATTATACTTAAAAAATAAAAATAAAATTAAGACAGCAAGTGAACTTAAGTAAAAGTGCTGTTATAACAACTTAAAATTTGTGATAACTTAAATATCCAACTTAAGTAAACTAAAGTAAATTGAACTTATAATTTTAAGTCAAACACGAACACTTACTTTTAAGTTGAAACAACACATTTTTACTTATTCTAATGTTGTGATATCTAATCGCAGCAATCATTTTTTAAACCGTGAATAGAAATGATATTAGAGTATACTTTAGTTTATCATAAATGCTTGTCAATGCATTCAGCAGTAACTTTAACCATATTTCAAAGACGATAGAAGTAATTATGAAGTTACATTTAAAGATGCACTGAAGTCCTACTTGAATAGGTAAAAAAAAATACCTATTACACTTATTATAATACATTTTCATTTAACTGTAAATAAAATGCATCAGTCTGAAAACATTACATTCAATTTGCACTTAAGTGTATTATTTTAAAATATATGATTTACTTGGTAACAAGGGGATACATATTAACAACTAAGAGTTTTCCCTCAATAAACTCCTAATCTGTTGCTTATTGATAGCGAGTGAGGTAGTTTTATCTTTTGTAACAATATACACAAGTGTTCAAAAGTTTGGGGTCAGTATGTTTTTATTATTATTATATATTTTTTTTAAATAAATTAATACTTTTATTCAGCAACGATATGATACAAGTGATGATAAAGACTTGCATTGTAAAATATTTCTATATTCTATTTTGAATAAATGCTGTTCTTTTTCAAACTTTATTAATCAAAAAATGCTGAAAAATAGCAATATATATATATAATTATATTAGAAGACATTATAAAATATTTTAGATTTCACCAGATAATGTGTGTATTTGTAGAAAAGTCAAGCGTGTCTCTCTGACTCCGTCTGTGCATTTGTTTCCTGATGAATTTGAATAAGCTGTTGTAGTTTACATATAATCGCTGCTCCACCCCTCGGTTTATTAAATATGGACAGACAGACACCGTATCCTCTCAACGACGCTCTTGACATTCATCTGTGGGTGTCTTGAACATGCTTTATGAAGCGCATCGGCACTAAAACATGAATCCATCTCTCAAGCGCTGGCTTTGATGAGGACCGGTCGCCGTGGAAACACTGCTTGATATTTCCAGTAACACCAGGGACGCATGCATGCAGAGAAACGGCATTGATTGTTTTAAATGGACGCTCTGTTGACATGAGACAGCTTTAACAAGCTCCTCCATCTGCTGTCCAATCATCTGAACACAGAGCGAGCTGTGCTTCATCCAGTCTGCTCTTCCTCACGGCTCGTGCTGCAGGATGCAATTTATAGTTGTTTTCTTTCAGAAAGTTTCCCACTGGCCACCGGTGAAAACACTAATTAATTGTTAATGCATCACTGTGGAGTAGAGAATAATGGAAAACACAAACAGAAGTGTGTTTGCTGGGCTCTCGATCGGTCTCTATAACAATGAAATGTTTCTGACTTTAACCCAGAGTTGTGTCACGCTGCGGTGAAAACGCCTTTCAAATTGACTGAATTGGCGTCGAATTTGAATTCTATCATAGCAAACATAATACAGAATTTAAATTCAAAGACACAGAATGTGGAATGGAATTCAAAGTAAATCTATAGTTATAGATAATCATGAATTTCAGTATGAATTAGCTCTAAACATATTCTGACGCGTGTTGGCTCCCCTGAGTTTCCATGGGTTTTGATGAATTAAGTATTTAAGCCCTCAGTTTGCCTCGGCTCATTGTCTGGGTTTGTTTGTTTGTATGGATCTCTCTTTGTTGGTGGTTTCTTTTTGTGGATTTACTAAGAATGAGTTATTGGACTCTATTCTTTTGTCGTGCACTTTTTATTACAGCAGCATGTGATAACATGACGTGCGAGGTTTTTCTTAAATTAGGTGATATATATATATATATATATATATACACATACACTACCGGTCAAAAGTTTGGGATCAGAACGATTTTTTATTATTTTTTTACAGGAGTTTCTTCTGCTCATCAAGGCTGCATTTATTTGAGCAAAAATACAGGAAAAAGTTTAATATTGTGAAATATTATTATGATGTAAAATAACGTTTTTCTATTTTAATATACATTAAACTGTAATTTATTTCTGTGATGCGCAGCTGTATTTTCAGCATCATTACTGCAGTCTTCAGTGTCACATGATCTTCAGAAATCATTCTAATATGCTGATTTATTATCAGTGTTGAAACTGTTGCTGCTTAATATTTTTTTTGGAACCTGTGATGCTTTTTTCAGGATTCTTTGATGAATAAAAGTTAAAAAGAAAATCATTTATTTAAAATATAAATCTTTTCCAACAATATACACTACCGTTCAAACGTTTGGGGTCAGTACATTTTTATTCTTTCTTGTTTCTTGTCTTGTTTAAAGTAAAACTTTTATTCAGCAAGAATGTGTTAAATTGATAAGAAGTGCAAAGATTTATATTGTTAGAAAAGATTTATATTTTGAATAAATGCTGTTCTTTTTAACTTTTTATTCATCAAAGAATCCTGAAAAAAGTATCGCAGTTTCCAAAAAATTTGATTAAATAAATGCAGCCTTGATGAGCAGAAGAGACTTCTTTAAAAACATTACAAGTCTTACTGATCCCAAAACTTTTGAGTGGTAGTATATAAATACAGTATATATATACATACAGATATATAATATACACATATTTGCTCATTTGAATAAATGGTGCCAGTAATTCTGGCGAGGATGTTCAAAAAATATGTTCTAAGAATGTTTTGCATTAAGAATGCATTAAGGGAAATGTCATTTCTGAATGTTCTCTGAACGTTCAAAAAGTCTAGGTGTTTACATGTTTAAGAAACTT
>NW_015650016.1:267479-268834 GCF_001515625.1 Sinocyclocheilus rhinocerous | reverse complement strand
GTTGTAGTGCAATTTTTTAAATTTTTTAAAAATTTTTTTTTTTTTTTTTTTTTTTTTGTCTTGGTTATGTGAATGTTGAGAAAACATTCCATTTGATGGTTTTACAAACATCGACTGTTACATTTGAATGTTCTCTAAATGATCTGAAACAAGCAGTAACATTTCAAAGATGTTTAAAAAAAATACTTTTAGTGAATGTGTAAATGTGCAAGTGGTTTGTGCAAACATGATTTAGAACATTATTAAAGACCAGAATGAAAGTTCTATTAACGTTACTGGAAGAATGTTTGTCTTTAACTTTAAGAGAACCTTAAACCTTAGCCAAAGTCCAGGTTATATCTAGAATCACCACAGAAAAACATTCACAGGTTTATTTCAGTTTATATAGTTAAATATATTAAATGAACTAGATTGGCTAGATTACATTTTAGGTTTTTCCAATAACATTTCATAACAAGTATGGAATAAATGCAATGTCTCTAAAAATGATTTGTTGCGTTTGGTGGTCAGTTTGTGTGTAAATGTATGCTTCTGACCAACTTTTTGCACTTTTGATGTTATTTCTAGTGAGAAATCAGTATTACAGTTATTCAATATTCACTTAGTTATCACCAAAGCTCGTTCTATTTTGTTGTAGATCATTAAACCGTTACGCTGCCTCAGAAGCATGTCTGAAATCAGTTCAGTGAGGTGCACAAATGCTAAATTTGCCTGCAAAGTCACTGCCTGATAAGTAGCTTTCACAACGAAGCACACAGCGCCTTCACGACATAGCTGCAGCAGCAACAATACTACAGCGAGAATAAAAGTTAAGCCTTCTATGCAAATCTTCCCACACAGTGAGGTAGACATGTGGGGGCATGTTTGAACGAGGCGTTTTAGGAGGGCGTGGACCAGTCTTAACTTTTATAAAGAATATCTCTTTGGGTTTGAGACTTTAGTCTTTGCAACTTTAGGGATCTTATCTATTCACGAACAGCTTGTAACACTCCAAAGAGAAAGGAAAACTTGAAATCGCATCATATGACCCCTTTAACTAAAGGATCAGGAGAAACACAGGCAGATCTTTCCTCTGCATCTCTCGCAGATGTTTGCGTGTGTGAGCAGAGCAGAAGAGCCTTTAATAATACACTGTATATATCTGTGGTGATGCTGTGGGTGCTCAGCACATCTGTCTGTGAGCCGCATGTAAGCTCCGGAGCATGCAGCTCTCTATATAGGGGACTTCTTCCCTGCAGAAGATATATATACTGTATATATAACCTGCAGAAAGACAAAGGGAGAGAGAGAGAGAGCGTCTGGAGGGAGGCGTGTGTGTGTGTGTGAGAGAGAGAGAGAGAGAGAGAGAGTGTGTG
>NW_015650016.1:262481-267320 GCF_001515625.1 Sinocyclocheilus rhinocerous | reverse complement strand
GAGTGTGTGTGAGTGTGTGTGTGTGTGTGTGTGTGTGTGTGTAATAGGATTGCTTTAGTGCTGCTGTGATTCCCACAGCACTGGAGAAGAGCTGGGGTCTGAATGATGTCCTGATTGATGATACTGTTGCACACAGACCTCATTTCTCAGCGGACGCTTCCAGGCAAGTCCATTTGAAAGCATAATTCATACCTATGTGGAAATTAGGTGTCTCAACCCGGGACGCTCTGAGAAAACTAATAGAGGATATGACATATTTTATGGACAAGTGAAAGCGAGGCAAGAGTCTTCATCTATTAAGATGAAGGGTTGTGAATGAATATGGAGCATTTCTGCATCAGCGTGACGGGACGTTATGAAGAAAAGGTTCAGTCGAGGTGAATGAGTCTGGTCACATCATCAGGAATCACGCTTTCCTTGATCTTCTGAGATAAAAGAGCCTGATATTTAATGTAAATAATAAATATACTCGGTGGCGGATTTAGTGAATTGGGGGCCCCAGGCAAAATATAGGAATGGGGCTCTATACATTTACACACATTTACCTGGATCAGCCTTGAGGATCCTTTTTTGTTGTGATGCTCGCTGCTGCACAATAGTGCTCCATAGTTGTGTCCAGTGTATAATGGCTTTCTTTCATGTTAGGGATGAAGAAATAGCAATTGATTTACAGTTGAGATGCAGGTTTTCACAAAAACAAAATAAATGATAAAATAATAAACCTCACAATTGAGCCTTTAAACCATTTTTAAGAAAAGGGATGAGTCAGAAATTTAAATTAAATTAATTTAAAGCGGGGTGGATTTTCACATTGGTCTGAACAAAAACTACAGACTGGATTATTGAAAATGCACTTTCATTCTCTGCCAGCAGGAGGCGCTTTTGGGACGTCAGAAATATAGCGGTTTCCCCGGTAACGGCTGAAAACAAAGCAGCACTCCGCTCATAAACACTGCTTTGTCAGACAATGAAAATGCCCTTCAGAGATTAATTCATATAAAAACTTGAAATAGTGAAAATGAGAAAAGTGTGAAAAATATAGCCTATTTTGACGAGGAAAGACACGTAAACCTATGTGCCTGGTCTCATACACTCTCCAAAGGCTGTCTAATCCTAAACTTTAAAATACATTTATTTTTATTTTAACTACAAATTTAAATGAAACTGAAAAAAATGTGAAAAGGAAATTATACATTTACACACCTAAGGATTATATCAACCAAAAAAGTAACTGCGTATACGTCCTCTACCTGGGCCCTTCTCATAAACGCGTAAGCGGCATTTAAAACAATAAACATATAATACGCACTGTTGTGATAAGTCGATATAGTAATTATCGCGACAGGCCTACCTGTCCATAGTGGCTGCACTGTTCTCCAAAGAGAACTTTAACCTAAAATTTTCTGGTTTTGATTATTATATTAGTGTCAATATACAATAAAATATCATGTCAGTTTATGATAAAAGAAAAAATGTTTTAAACATTTTTGTAATGATTCTACGGACCCCCTGCAATTACATGATGGACCACTAGGGGTACGGTACCCCCGGTTGAGAAACACTGGACTGACGTATAGGGGATGTTACGGTTATGGAGGCCCCGCCTCAAAGCCCGAGGCCCTATGCAATTGCCTGTTCTGCCTAGGTAGCGCCGGCCTTTAGTCATGTAGTCATTTGCTACAAGCAGGATACACAAGAAGCACATTCAACTTGGACACGCAGACGGTTGTCGTGGTAATAAACACCGTAAACAGCAACTGTTCGCGTGTCCACGCTTAATGCGCATCTCATATATGAAAAGCATTTTAGGGGGCCCTTGGCTTTTGGGTGCCCAAGCTGGTCGCCTACCTTTGCCTAATGGGTAAGTCTGCCTCTGAATATACTGTTGCTTTCCAACCTTTCTCACAGTCTGAAACAGAAAGTGAGCTGCAAAAACAGTTAATTCTGTTTGTCTATTGCTTTATTATTATGTGTGAATTTATTTTTATGCTTTTTGATATTTTGGAGAGCATGTAGTCAGAAATGTCAAAAAAGCCTAATTATTTTTATCCTGAAAAGAAAAGTAATTTCGTAAAATTAGTTTTATTAATAATAATTATGTCTTTAGGAGAAAAAAAAAAAATTTGACCAAACTGCTTCACTGATGATTGATATTTAAAAGACTTTTATCCACCAAATTCAAATAAAGTGCTGCGGCAGAAATATGCATGAGAAAAACAAATTAAGATTATCAGATAATTTAACCTTTTGTTTGTTTGTTTTTGACCTTTTTACAAAACCTTATATAAAAAAATTATATGTAAAATATATTTAAAACAAATTGAATTGTTATTAAAAATATCCAGTGGGTTGCATGTTGCATTACAGTATATGAAAACTGTGGCCTTTTCATCTCACTGTAGAGTAAACACTGGCACGTTTCTATAGATTGCTGTATGTTTCTCATGTGTATCATTCAGTTTTGATCATATTTTCTTGAAGACTACAGCAACTGCTCTTCCTCTCCTCCAGTGTCTCTCAGTACCAGATCTCTCGTGCATGCCGTCCAGATGCTGGCCTTCATTAAGCGACGGCAGAGCACTTCATCAGTCTCAGCACGCCTCCTTCATCTCTCCGTCTCCTTCACTCTTCAGTTATGCTGACTGGACAGATTGAGAAGATCCTGCAGCTTCATCCTCTTCTCATTTCCTCTCGCTCCTGACGTTTACTTCCCTGTTGGTGTCATTATCCTCTCTTGCATTAACCCGTTACCCACAGAGTCAGAATCAAGCTCTGGACCATATGCCTCAGTGTTCAGCTCTACGTCATGATAGGTTTGTGTGAGGAATAATATTTCAGTCACTCTTCCTCATTCTCAGACTCATTTGTGAGGTTGAGCTGATGTGTTTCCAGGTCGGCTGTAACACTGATCTGTGAGCTGTGGGTCAGTCCACCAGAGTCCAGCACTGACACTGACCGCTGATCTCAGAACAGACGCTCTAGAATGCATGTGATGTGGCTCAAGGTGATGCTCAGTTTTGTGTCTGGATCTTTTAAATGATTCTAAAATACATGAAAAATGCAATTTATACAAACTGATTTTTGGGGGGGATTGACATGTTTTAATTTTTAAATTCATTGTCATGTTATTTGTGGGTCATAGAGTCAAAAATGTGTAGGTGGTCTGAAGAAATTAGGCTGACATTCTTGTAATAAAAAGAAAAATGAAATGTTGGCATGATGTGTTTGACAGTCGAGACTTGCGAGAGAAAAAAAAACAGAATTGTGAAATAAAAAGTCACAATGACCTTTTTTATTTCTTTATTCCATCATGGAAACAGGCTTCCATAATATATACATATATATTTTGATGTATATAAGTTTGAAACCTTTAAAAAAATAATGATTGTATATGTATTCAAATTGCAGAGAATTTAGTAAGTTTTACTCTATAGCATTTTTAAAAAATCTTTTTCATTTTGCATCCTTGTGTATGAAGTAAATAGTGAAAATATGCTCCTCACATATGAGTGCTTTACTGATTTATAACTGTGACAATGAGCAGTTTGGCTTTTCATGGAAAGGACAATTGCTTTCCTGCATCTGAACTCATATTAAGTTTTTTCTGAGAGACTGATGACAAACATTGGTTCCACATGACTCGTCCTCTCTGTTTTTCCTTAGGCTCCTTGTATAACAACAGTGACCAAGAAAATTCAATTCATTTTCTTTGTTCTTCACCTGCGAAACATCTTGAATCTCAATGAGATTGATAGTCGAGTTTTCGCGACTGGCTGGTTTTGCGATCGATCTGAAACGATAACGGCGCTCTGCATCTTTGACACGAGCTCAGAGAAATCTCTCTCTCACGCTTATTCACTTTCTCAGGATCTCAAGCCTCAACAAAAGCTCAGTCCCAGCCTGCCATTAAAGTTTCAGGGCATCAGTTCTCTCTCTTTCATCTCACATGCGTCCCTCATAGTTTATTGAATATATATCCAGAATGAATCATTATCCAGCTGTAGGTTCAGTCACCCGTATGTGCTCTTATTCCTGGTGATCGAGTCAGAAACTTAACTTGATATGCATCACATATTTGCCCTTAATGTGGTTACAGACCCAAGGGCGCTTGTACTAGTAGTTTTTATAGAGTCATTTTTCCCCCATTGTGTCTGATATCAAGGTTAAGGCCTTCTATAGTAGTATTAAAGCGGAGTCCGCAGTAAAGACTTTTATATTGAAAGAGACTGAAACGGAAATTGTTTTTACTTTTAATAACAGCTTGTAAGACAGTTAACAAATGCAGTCCAGAATGAATCATTATCCAGCTGTAGGTTCAGTCACCCGTATGTGCTCTTATTCCTGGTGATCGAGTCAGAAACTTAACTTGATATGCATCACATATTTGCCCTTAATGTGGTTACAGACCCAAGGGCGCTTGTACTAGTAGTTTTTATAGAGTCATTTTTCCCCCATTGTGTCTGATATCAAGGTTAAGGCCTTCTATAGTAGTATTAAAGCGAGAAAAGATACTATAATTTATATATATATTCTTTGAAATATTTATTTGGAATATTCATGAGGAATACACAAACATCACATATAATATCACATATATATTAATACAGTGATACAATAAGCTTTCAATGAAGCGACTCAACGTTCTCTAGTTCTAAAGTAACGTTCTCGAATTAACGGATCTTGAGCTCAGCTGTTAAACTGTCAAACTAAGATTTGAATCTGTTGCGGAAGGAAGTAGTTCTGCACAAAAGAGGTTTTTAAAGACACACGTAGTTGTTTTTCTTATGTATTTACACACTCGTGCCGTCGAACTGTTGTATAAATGCAATATCACACTCG
>NW_015650016.1:260648-262309 GCF_001515625.1 Sinocyclocheilus rhinocerous | reverse complement strand
GAAAACGCTTTCTTGAAAGTATAATATATTAAATGCAATCAAAATAATAAAATACCATTCAAAATGAAGTGTCTGTATAATAGGCCTATGCGTCTTTAAAATAATTATTATTAATTTGCAAGGGCTTGTTTTGTTTGTTTTATGGAGAGCTTGTCTAAACAGGCCAGTAAGAGACTATTAACTACTATTCATCCTTTTAATTACACAAATGTCTCATTAAAAATGTCTACAAATTGATCAGACTGATCCGAGATCGTCTAACAATAGACGCTGATGCAGTGGTTCGCCACTGCGGGACGATTTCAGTAAACTCGCCTGATTCACGGGTTCACAGAGATCGCCCCCCTAAGGCGAATTATTGAAATTTCGAAACATTTAGAAACCTCGTTTACTGAAATCACATGACTTTGTCATTTTGATACGCGCTCCGAACCACTGTTTCGAAACTATTGATTCGCAAAGTTTTCGTAGCTT
The DNA here is from genome assembly GCF_001515625.1 of Sinocyclocheilus rhinocerous. Lineage (NCBI taxonomy): Eukaryota > Metazoa > Chordata > Actinopteri > Cypriniformes > Cyprinidae > Sinocyclocheilus > Sinocyclocheilus rhinocerous. The sequence continues at coordinate 261,835 of NW_015650016.1, read as the reverse complement.
CACGAAGCAGTGTTTCAAAAGCGGCCATCACTACTCTCATCATACTCGACTCTACATAATACACAGCTTTTAATGAAGCAGCTCAACATTCCTTCGTTACTAAAGTTCTAAAGTGACGTGCTTGAATTAGTGACGGATCTTGAGCTCAGCTGTTAAACTGTCAAACTGAGATTTGAATCTGTGGCAGAAGGAAGTAGTTCTGCACATAAGAGGGTTTTTAAAGACACCCTGTTGTTGTTTTTCTTATATATTTACACGCTCATGCTGTCGAACTGTTGTATAAATGCAATATCACACTCGTAGCCATGAGATATGGCTGTATATCGGCACAGATATTATTACCTACAGCCGAACCGCAGCCGTGCTGATATACAACCATATCGCACTGCTACTCGTGTGATATTGCTCAGATATATATATTTATAAAATACATTTAGAATTAATTATGAATTAATATATTGAAGCTTACAAAACAGTTAATAGCTGATTTGTGTGTGTGTGTGTGTGTGTGTGTGTTCAAATCAATAATTTTAATGGAATAACTCCGTACCAGAACATCACACAGCAGTTCTTCAGTTCTTGAGAACCTTCATCTTAAATTGTCAAAAACACAATGTTCTTTGTATTTCATGACTTATTATGTCGTCACATGCTCTATAACCGTGAAAAAGCATCTTGTGATCAATCCGTAAATATGTCATCTTGTTTGCTGGAAATGTTTTGTTTTAGTATCGATGAGCTGAGAATTGCGAGGGAGAAGCGAAACACTGAAAAATGTATTTGCTGTCGGGTGAAATTAAGTGCCAGCAGGCTTTTCAATTAGCTGCATTTCATGTGTCACTTTGCATCAGGACAAGAGCAGAGCGAATGTGTGCTGCTGCTGCTGCTGCGGGGAGAACATGAGAAATAAAGAAACACTGAGACGCACGCGTACACATGCACACGCTCACACCTGCGATCAGTCATGTCAGTGGCCTCCAGCACACTGGAACAACAACCAAAGTCACATGCATGGACTGAATGTGATGATAGCATGTATGATTAAATGTCTTAAAGGGGTCATAGGATGCTACATGCACTTTTACAAGTTGTTTGAACTGAAATGTGTGTTGGCAGTGTGTGTACACAACCACCCTATAATGATAAAAATCCACCCAGTGGTTTTTTTTTTAATCTACTAAAATCTT
>NW_015650016.1:226490-260637 GCF_001515625.1 Sinocyclocheilus rhinocerous | reverse complement strand
TTTTAACTCAAATACATAGAGTCCATAATCCATAATAACGCTTCCTCCAGTGAAAAAGTGTTCTGGTCTGAATCAGGAGAGAAATCTGCACAGATCAAGCAGCGTTTAAACAGCTCTAAACACATATGTGGCTGGATTTTGATGTGAGAGACAACAGCAGATGCACTTTTTCACTGGAGGAAGAGTTATTATGGATTATGTACTCGTATTTTATTCTGACGGCACCCCTTTACTGCAGAGGATCCACTGCTGAGACACTGATGCAATGCTACATTTCTCCAAATCTGATGAAGAAACAAACTCATCTACATCTTGGATGGTCTGAGCACATTTTCTTTTATAGCTGAACTATTGCTTTAATTCCAGTGATGACGACTGACTTCATCAATAATTGCCCAGTGATATTTAAAAGTCCATTTGAATGTTTCAGTAAGCAGTTATTCCCAGTCATTTTGCTGCAATCTGCTGTGAAATAATTAACATATTTACAACTTGAAGTGATTTTCCCAAATGTCAAATGGAAGCAATAAATAACTAAATGACAAACTCAGACCACCTGCCGAGCTGGATCAGATTTATAAAAGGCTATTGAGAATTTTTCAGTTCTCTCTCCGCCTCCGTATCTGCTCCTAATTTGTCACCTTTTCACCTTTTCTTCACCCTTTCCATCTTCCCTCAAGTCTTTTTTCACTTTAAAGGTTTTCTCTTCCTCTAGCTCTGCCTCTCTCTGACATTTCATTGACGTTTTTCTTGAAAGGCTCTCTGAATATCCAGAGTTTCTTGATTTATGCATCTTTTCCCAATTGTCTGCTCACATAGTTTTTAGCCAGACTTTCTCTCGAGCCGTTTTAAACATCTGACCAGCAGAGCTCATTAACATTTAAAGGAAAATGCTACAAAACGGCTTGATCTGAAAAGAGCTGTTTTTGACAGAGTAAAAAAGGTGTTTTTTACACTACCATTGAGCAATTTTAACTAAACTATGTTACAGAATTTTCATTAAGACTCGAAAGAATCATATCAACTTGTGGAAAATGGGCATCCTATGACCCCTTTATGGAAATAACTTTTTTTTAACTCAAATACATAGAGTCCATAATCCATAATAACGCTTCCTCCAGTGAAAAAGTGTTCTGGTCTGAATCAGGAGAGAAATCTGCACAGATCAAGCAGCGTTTAAACAGCTCTAAACACATATGTGGCTGGATTTTGATGTGAGAGACAACAGCAGATGCACTTTTTCACTGGAGGAAGAGTTATTATGGATTATGTACTCGTATTTTATTCTGACGGCACCCCTTTACTGCAGAGGATCCACTGCTGAGACACTGATGCAATGCTACATTTCTCCAAATCTGATGAAGAAACAAACTCATCTACATCTTGGATGGTCTGAGCACATTTTCTTTTATAGCTGAACTATTGCTTTAATTCCAGTGATGACGACTGACTTCATCAATAATTGCCCAGTGATATTTAAAAGTCCATTTGAATGTTTCAGTAAGCAGTTATTCCCAGTCATTTTGCTGCAATCTGCTGTGAAATAATTAACATATTTACAACTTGAAGTGATTTTCCCAAATGTCAAATGGAAGCAATAAATAACTAAATGACAAACTCAGACCACCTGCCGAGCTGGATCAGATTTATAAAAGGCTATTGAGAATTTTTCAGTTCTCTCTCCGCCTCCGTATCTGCTCCTAATTTGTCACCTTTTCACCTTTTCTTCACCCTTTCCATCTTCCCTCAAGTCTTTTTTCACTTTAAAGGTTTTCTCTTCCTCTAGCTCTGCCTCTCTCTGACATTTCATTGACGTTTTTCTTGAAAGGCTCTCTGAATATCCAGAGTTTCTTGATTTATGCATCTTTTCCCAATTGTCTGCTCACATAGTTTTTAGCCAGACTTTCTCTCGAGCCGTTTTAAACATCTGACAGCTTGTCATCAGTCAGCTCGGCCTATTATTCATGAGCTGTAGAGCCTCATCTTCCTCTCCAAAGAAGAATGCGCTGACCTGCTGATCTCAGGTCAGACGGTGAGTTTGTAAAGGACTGTATGAGGCTATGAAGGACAAGTATCTGCTGCGTTTGAGTGTAGATCACAGCAGACAGTCACGGGTTGAAGTGGGTATTGTGCATGTACTTTAATATTACTCAAAAATATCTTGCTATATTAAAGGTATTTTCATATGGAGGAAAACACATCGTATTATTGCTCCTGTCATTTTGTGTTGTGAAGGCTCCTCTGGCTGCTTTTATGATTTTATTGCTCATTTTATTGCTCAAATATGCTTATTTCATGAGTTGTTTAAACTTCAACATAAACATGTACTTTAGGACTAGAAAAACAAATTTAAGAATCAGTCACATAAAAACGAACCAAAAACAAGGTAATTACTCAAGTTAATTTATTTGAGAAAGATACACATTTTTGAATTAAGATTCATTAAAATCAATAATTGTAAAATTATATGAATACTTTTCTATAACATAAAATTCAAATTATTATAAAAAATAAGTAATCTGAGCTTTTTATTCTATGTATTTTAATAGTCATTTAATGATTTATCGTAAAGCAAAAGACTATAGCAGTATGTGTGTGTGTGTTTGTGTGTGTGTGTGTGTGTGTGTGTGTGTGTGTGTGTGTGTGTGTGTGTGTGTCTGTGTCTGTGTGTGTGTGTGTGTGTGTGAGACAGAGATGGATCACTGCTGTAGTCCAGGGTTTCTCCTCTGCTCACGCTGACGCTCTCAACAGACAAATGAAGCAGCACAATCTCTCTCTGTCTCTGTTCTTCGTGTCAACAGCTCAATCACTGCTGCTGTTCTCACATCACTCCACTGCACACATCGAGACGACATGAAAATAGCATGAGAAAATAAAGAAATTGCAGCGAGTTTTCAAATGGACTGCACATAATAAAATGTCATTTTATATTGCTAGAATTGACAGAATAAACAGTCTTATTCTCTGATTTTATTATGTGAATGGATCCTCATCTAACTCCCACCCATCTAAATGCAGGATTTCTCAGAGTTATGGAAGCCTGTTTGTGCCATGGAATAAAAAAACTAAAAACGGTCATTGTGAGATTACATCTCACAGTTCTAATATATATATTAGAACTGTAATTTCTGAATTTCACCCATGGAATAAAAAAGAAAGAAGGTAATTGCTTTTTTTCTCAGAATTCCGAGTTTATATCTTGCAATTCTGACTTTTTAAATTTATTTATTGTATTATTTTTTATTTTGAGTTTTACATCTAACACATTTGCCTGTTTTTCTTGCAATTCTGAGATTGTATTGAAACGCCGTTTACTTCTGCTGAGTACTTTTTCTGTTTAGATATCCCCTTATGTTTTTCTGAACAAAAGATCAATAACATGTCCCTCTGGATTTTAAGCTTGATACCAAAATCACATTCGTCTGAGGCTTTGATCCTTCGAGCATCTATCAGTATAAGTATTCTCACAGAATCGAACCCGTGACCGTGACGCTGCGAGCGGGACATCAGTCTCGAATAAAAGAAAAAAAATGTTAAACAGTGTTAATGCCATCAACACCGGTGCCAAAACACACCAAAAAAGTCAGAATTGTGAGATAAAAGGTTGCAATTTTTAAAAAAAATTCCACTTTTTATCTCATAGTTCTGATTATTTTGGAATTGCAGGATAGAAAGTCAGCATTGCATAAAGTCAGAAAACTGTGATTTGTGAGATTAAAAATCCACACTTGCCTTTTTATATGTTTTATTCTGTGGCAGAAACTATCTTCCAAATGAATATCTGATGATGAATAAGGAGGATGAGACGTCTCTGCTAATTGTTGGCTGGTCTTTTTAATCAGCACAATCTCTCATGTCTGCGGCTAAGAAAGAAACCCTTCAGAGAAACGCCTTTTACTTCTGCTGAGCACTTTTTCTGTTTAGAAATCCCCTTATGTTTTTCTGAACAAAAGATCAATAACATTAAAGGTGGAAAATTTCCAGGATTTTTTGGAAAGTTTCCGGAAATTTACCAGAAATGTTCCACCCCTTTGCAAACCTAGAAATGGTACATTGACCATACAATACAATAACATGTTTGAAATGCAATCTGAAATGGCATGTTTTGTCTGTATAATTAAGAAACATGCATTAAATGAAATAGCATTCTTTGACTGAAAATTTTAATATCATGTTTGAACCCTTAATTAAACATGTTTTAGATGTAAAAAACATAGTTAAACAGTTATTTAACTAAACATGTTATGAATATAGATATACATAAAATGTTAAACCCAGTACTTAAGAAGGTATGTTTTGACTAAGAACTGAAATAATGTTGAACAGATTTTAACTGTAAATTGAAATAACATGTCAACCAATATTTTAAGAAATGAACTGAAATGCACCATAATTTAGATTTTTCATGTACAGCACTTTATTAAAAAAAATTCCACCCTAAATTTTAATTATTTACTTGTAAAAAATGAGTTATTCGAGAGAATATATGAGTTTTAGCTAATCATTTAAAAAAAAAAATCTGTGATGTTTTAAGGCTGTTAATTTATCACGTAAATATGTCACACTCAAAAAAAGACAATCAATATTATTATGTCCCCCTCTATTTTCATCTGATCGAGTTTCTGTTGTAAATAACACCAATGTTAAAAACTAAAAACAGCAATACCAACATTTCTACTTTGCTTAAAAGTATAACTAGGATCTAACACGAAGTAAAATATGAAATAAAACATTTAAACTTTTCCCATTTTTCTTAGAAAAACAATAAAAAAATAAAAAGCAAAGCCCACAATACCCTGCTAGACAACTCAAAACCTTAAAAACTCTTTTCACAATGCTTGTATAATCATTATCCTATAAATCTTTGTATATAATACCACAATTGTAAGAATTTCAATGAATTCAAGGAATTTTCATGTGAAGTAAAAGTTAAGTTAAACATGCATTTCCACGTGTCCTTCTTCTTCGTCTTTCCGTTTATTGAGCAATTTTCACACAATACTCCACGTGTCCTTGAGAAATAGGTTTCTTTTTTACATGACGCAGGTTTACACAATGAGAGGGAAGCTAAATTAGGATATTAGGATAGTTATTTCTCTGAAGGAGCTGAAGTGTGTGAACGTGACCGCTTTAAGCAACATATTCTGCTGTGTGAATGCTCAAAGTGACAGAATGGCAACAAGTCAACCCTGAACCTTGATGTCAAGTAAGTGTTGTTTTTATCATCAAGTTCAAGTTCAAGGTGCTTTATTGGCATGACACTTGTGCTACAGTATTGCCAAAGCATTTTAGATGTGTACAATACAGAATATAGTAAAAAAAAAAAAAAAAAAAGGAGACAAAAAATGAGTAATAAATAAGAAAAAATAAATGAATGAATAAATACAATAAATAATAAAAAATACCATCCAGTGTTTTTTTTTTAAATGTTAATGACAAACAGGTGGAAATGGCTAATTACATAAGCTTTAAATTGTTAGCTAGTCTCTCTTCCTGTTTAGATCATGAACGTTTCATGCAAGTCGCTAAACTGTTTGTTGTAAGACATGAAGTGTTAATTGGGCTACAGAACTGCTGTTTATTTATTTATTATTCTTTTTAGAACTTAAGGAAGCAGACTCATTGGATGGACGAATTAATTAATATCAGGTGTGTTACCTTCAACCATATGGATGTATTTGTGCAAATTTTGTGATTGCTGTCTTAAGACAGTGAAGGGATCCGTTAATCATCAGATCTTAGACATGAAGCAAATGCTCAATATCCGTGTTGTTTCCCAGACTGCAAACTTAAATTCACAAAATACAATGCTCTCAAAGCTCGTTTATCACAACATACTCATTTGCATGATTGGACGGGCACATCTGTTTGTAGTGCAAACTCTAGCAAAAATTTAAAGACATAAACAAAGTCCTTCTTCACCTCAGGTCGCATTTAGCAAAGGGAAAATGTGACAAAATATGATGAGAATCCAATGTATCTCATACCAGGATGCCTTTTTACAGCTCATGCATTGGCAACATTCATTTATTACTTTTAAGTTGTTGGCAGATGTCAAAGAACTTGAAGAGCACGGAATTGTGACATCTTCAGGTGAAATAATACGTGCAACAATTGTGGCCATTATCGGTGATAATCTGGGCTCTCACTGCATCGGTGGTTACTCACAGAACTTAATAGTACTGCCAAGTACTGCTGTAGGCTTTGCTTGGTAGAACGCAGTGAACTTCAGAATGTAAGTGTAGACTTAGTGTAGCTGCTGATCTTGCCGATTTCTTGGCATACTTTGTGAAAAGGACGTGGTTTTCATATACGCAACTGAACAGGAGAATTGCACAGTTCTTATATATCTGGATTCTGATGCTGGTCCTCCCAGATAAGTCAAAAAGGCAGTAAGTTTGGTGGTCAAGCAGCGGAGAACTGGTGTCGTCTTAGATTTCTTCCTGTGATAATAGGAGACAGAGTAGATTCACAAGACCCTGTTTGGCAGCAGACTGTTAAATTGAAAGAACTGGTTGAGCTAGTGTGTGCTCTCGAGATCACCACTGCACAGATTGCATATCGCAATGTCTTAATACCACAATATCTGGAAACAAGAAAGGAAATGTTTCCTGGGGACAAACTGAAACCGAAGCATCATTACATGCTTCACTATCCTTCACTCATTCTGAGACTTGGACCTTTAATTCGTTTGTGGTCATTGAGATTCGACCGCAAACGTTCCCACTTCAAAAGAAGTGTGAGAAGAGTCAAAAAAGTACGTTGACACACAACCGTCAGCTCCTTCAAGCATTTTTTTCACCAAAGCTTAAAAGCGTTGACTTGACCACATGCACTTCTCATTTGTATAGTGATGCTGTGCACAAAGCTGTTGAGTCAAGCATGCTAAATAAACCAGACTCTGGAATAATCTACTTTGCAATTTGGACCGATTGAGCTGATTTCCATTAAAGATGATGAAGTGACCTTCCTTGTGACTCCCCACTCTTCGTTGTATTTGTCTGATTATGGACTGGATGAGATTTTGCCTGCAACAAAGGACATAATTTGTGTAAATGCTGAAGAGTGTCTGGATTATTATCCCTTAAAAGAATATAGTTTTAGGGGAGTAAAAGTCATTACTCTCAAGCACAGCATTGTTAATCTGTAAAAAAACTAACTTTTCTCTCCTCTCCTAACAGCAATGAATGCATTTGTGCAGTTTGTTGAGGATTTGTTCCCAAGCCCAACTACTTCAATTCTAGCCATAGAGGGTTTGAAAAGCCTAGGCGTGACGTACAGTTTCTGAAAGAAGAGGATCTAGCTGGCTTTCTGGGACCGATTGAAGCAAGAAAACTAATTGCCCAAATCCCAAGTAAGTTTTCAAGTCAACAGGCGTGTGTGCATACAAGTGCATATAACATGCATTCACTTGAATAGACAAATAACACCCCAGTCTTTTTCATTCTGTACTTTGTAGCGGTGTTCTTTACTTGTTGTACAGTATGTCAATGTTTGTTCAAGTTTCAACAGTATGGTATCAATGCCAGTGTTGTCGTTTATGCCATTTAGATATTGCTTCCACTCAGCAAAACAGTGCAAATGATTGATCTGATGAATACAGCTCTGATGCACGAGGTTCACCTGCTCCTGGATGCTCCATTTCACCATCCAGCACTTGTGCGTAAACAGCTGATCTGACATTAAACTAGCAACATAAATGTGTGCTAGAGCCGCAGGTGCAGTTCTCAGAGCACAGAGGACCGGCTTTCGGTCAGTAGAGTGTTTGGAGTCTATTGTATTGGTTACAATAAAGTTTTTTTTATTTTTTATTAAGAGTGCAAAACATACAACATACATTGAACAGCAACAGAACAGCAATGATAATAACAGCAATGAAAATAAACAGTGATGACCATCTGACAATAATAGTAGTAGTATTCAAGTAGTACTAGCATGCATAATAATAATACTAAAGATGGTGATGATAATAATACCTTGTGATGAAGAAAAAAAAAAAATATATATATATAGTTATTTTTTAAATTGATTTTAAATTGATAAATAAACTGGTAAATAAATAAATCAATACACATGTGGTTGCCAGAACCTTACTGTAGAAAAATAAATAAATAAATAAATAAAAATAATGGTAGCAACATTCTACAGATTAACAGAAACAAATGTATGTTTGATACAATTAACATACCAAAGTACTTAAACCTGTTTTGTAACAACGAAGTAAAAACAAAAAAGAAACAAACTAGGAAGAAACTACGAAACATAATTATTTAAATGAAGAATGATCAAATGTAAACACAGGGAATTCTGGGGGTCGGCAGACTCTGTTCGGATCATATTAATTATGTATTGAGCGTTTGCTCGTGTTTTAATGTCCCGCCTGGGTGACTTACCTTTGTGATATATCAATACCTGGTTTGTCTTTTAATTAGGTATTGATTCTTATTTATTAAGGTGATTAATTTTGCTTTTATTGTGAGTTTGCAGTAGAAAGAACTCGTTAAAGAGAAATAGCCTTCATTTGATTTTCGACATATAGAAAGTGTTTGTAAAAGCAGTGCTATCTTCATAGTGCTCTTATAGTCTTTATGTTTCCATTATTACTCCACCAATAGTGGCCTCCACTTGTGTTAGCGAATAGATTGTGCTGAATTACTGTCAAAAACAATCGCCAGGCCATGGTGATCTACACTGTACAGAAATGTGCATTTCTGGTCTTATTGGGCTTTATTAATTGGTGAGTTATTGCAAATATTCTTTCATCAGTGTGTTACAACTACAGCGCATCTAAAATGACGTTTCTTTTCTATCTGATGTCACAAAAACTTTTTCAGCCTCTTCCCTCCAAACACCTGCTCCAATCTGTCATGTAACGGCCCACTTTTTATAATCCAGATCCCACTACATAAGATCAAGTCTAGCCCTTTTTTAGTGGGAAATATGTCAAATAACTGATTATTTTGAGCCACACATAGAGTATCTTGAATGAGACAGCAACTGAAAGCAGCAAGACTACATAAATAAACTGTAGAAAAACGAGCAATATCGGTTCACATGCATTCACAACCGTTAATGCTCATGTCTGTAACATTGAAGTTGCATGAGATAAACAAGCCACAATGTCAAAACTAATGTTGTGGCATCAAATTGGAATATGTGCGTTGATGAAGACAGGTGCATTAATGTTTGTTAGCAGTCAATGTGATCAGTTGTTTTTAATTAATTTGTGAATACAATCAAACACACAATTAAGGTGCCTTCTAGTAATTCAAAGAGTAGTTCATGGCACTAGCAACAGAAGGTCATGGGTTTGATTCCCAAAGAAAAACAAGAACTGATAATTGTAAATGAAGATCATGGTGCTAGTAACAACAAAGTCATGGGTTCGATACCCAGGCAAAAATCAAGAACTGATAAATGTAAATGTAGATCATGGCGTTAGCAATAGTAGATCTTGGGTTCAATTCCCGTGCAAAAAGCAAGAACTGATAATTGTATATGAATATCATGGTGCTAGCAACAACAAGGTCATGGGTTCGATACCTAGGGAAACCAAGAACTGTTAAATGTAAACGTAATTCACGGCACTAGCAACAGTAGGTCATGGGTTCAATTCCCGTGCAAAAAGCAAGAACTGATAATTGTAAATGAAGATCATGGTGCTAGCAACAGCAAGGTCATGGGTTCGATACCCAGGGACAGAATGAATGGTAAAACTGTACAGCTTGGACTTAATCTAAGCTGCTGTCAACTGAAAAAGTCACTATATTGTACAAAAAAAGTTCCACCAGACAGTGGAAAGACTGTGATTTCCGGGTTTAGTAGGAAGAGTAGTGACTGATTTGGTGGCCAAGGACATGTAAACTTATCTGGAAGCTGTTTAAGAGCAGTGAACTATATGAAATGGTCAGTGAAGATCAGCAGCAGTATCCTATTATCCAGAGAAAATCACCATGACAACTTTATCGTCATTGCAATTTTATATTCCACTGCTATGGAGTATAAAAAAGACATAGACAAAAAAGGAAAGTGCTCTTCAACTCCATTTAACTGTGTGTCTGTGTGTGTGTGTGTGTGAGTGTGAGTGTGAGAGTGTGTGTGTGTGTGTGTGTGTGTGTGTGTGTGTATGTGTGTGTGTGTGTGACAGAGTGTGCCCTGCAATCACTGGCCTGTGAATGATAAATAAGTAATTTCCTTGTGGCTTGTCTAGGCGTGAGAGCGGATCTCGCCGACTCCATGTAAGCGTCGTTGTCGGAAGGATGATTAGACACTGAGGATGATGGATGGCGTTGGCTGAGACTCCAGGAGCAGAAGCGCGTTCGTTCGGGCCACATACCAGCTGGCAAAGATGACCGGCCTGCCTGATAAACGCGAGGCTCATTAACCTTCCCTCACAGGCTAAACTATTTATCTCATGACATCTGTAGATAAGAGCAGAGATTTTTATGTTGCCTGCTCAATTTCACTCAAACACGCCACCGACTAAATATGGCCACAGCGGCTCATTTTCTCAGAAGACATTATGTGCTCAATCGCTGGATCAGCCTTAATATGCACTTTTCATTTTTCTACACTTCTCTGTAGATCCTTCTTCTCGGAGAGCAGAATTGGAGCTCTTACAGATCATTTCATGCATACAGTATGCCATATGAAATAGTCTGAAGCTTAATCGGTACCGACTGTGCTGGAGCCCATTTATTAGCTCTGCTCCAAAACCTGGTGAGACGCCTAATAAGATCCCTCATTCTAGCCTAAATCTAAAGCAGCTTCAGGCAGCACGAAAGTAGAAAATAAACCCAAAAAGAAAAAATCTAGGATGGTGGACAAGACAAATATTGATTATAAATATATTTCATTTAATGCTATAAAAATGCTTTTTTGTCTACTATGTAAATAATAATGTACAGTCAGCTCAGCCTGTTTACAGAAACATAAACCCGAATTGTCTGATGTTTATTTTGCTATGACCAGCTGGATGCACATTGCATTGTGAAAAAGAAGTACACTTTAAAAATGACAGAAAAATATACTTTAAAAGAATATACTTAAGTGTGAACATGCAATGCTTTCAGACACTTAATTTTATGTTATTTACAATTAAATAAAAATGTATTTGCTTTTTGACCCACTTAAGTGGGACTTCAGCACATCTTTATACGTAATTTCACAATAACTTCTATTGTCTTTGAAATATGGTTAAAGTTACTCATGAATGCGCTGACAGACATTTATAATAAAATCAATTAAACTTTAATGTCATTTCTATTCAAACATATATGTCATGTTTTTCCAATATATTTGTATGATGCAGTTGCATGCAGTTCATTTAAAATATATTAAGTAACTTTAAATGTAATATCAAATAACACACTACAGTTGAAAAAATAATCAAGTACTTTCCATGTGCTTTAGTATGTTCGTCAACACATCAAAATAAGTGTACAACTTTAATGCATGACAAAAGATTATTAAAACATGATTTAAAATGTATTTTAAATCTTTTAATTTGACATTATTACAAAGTGCAATTTTTACAAGTCTACTTAAGTGTGTTACGAAACAGTCATGAAAGTGACTCTCTTTAAGTCGCTTAGTTGACCTTTTATTTCATTAATAATATATTACCTGCAAATATTGTTTTTATAAATATGGGCTACTTTTAAGATTTACACTACACATTCAACACAGTCAAGTGTTATTCCACATTATACTACACTACAGTAGCAAGAAAATATGCTGACGTGGAATATTGATATGAAATGAAATTATTTTAACATATGAGAAGAAAAAGATTGCAGACTGACATATAAAATAACTTGTTTCTGATAAAATAAACAGGTTATCTGTCGTTATTTAAGCAATTTCACACGAGCAAGAGTGCGTTTTCCCGAAGTTTTTATTAGTTTTCACTCACAGTCGCCACTATTACATTGTTTCTATAGAACAGTTCAATAATATATCAGTTTTGACTGAGTAACTGACATTCTAGACATGGTATTCACAGTTTCTGTCTGTTTTTGCCCCGCCAACGAAAACACGTCGCATCTCCAAACAACACACGTGACTGAATCAGTTCTTTGAGTGAATCGTTTGAATGAATGAGTCAATGAATCAGTCATAAAGACAGTCGCCACCTACTGGTGTATCAATGTAAACTGCAAAAAGAAAGAGCCACAGAAAAAAAATTTAAAAATAAAATTCAGATAGCCAGAAGAGTATTTTTATTCTGATTAGATTGTTATTGTTAGCATTGAAACCCATTGTGAGTTGAGTCTATCATGTTGTTCACGTGCTTCAAATTAATCACTTATGAGGTTCCATTTCTGTTAGGATGCAGTCTTAGCTCCCTGTAGAGAGCAGATACACAGATAGCTCTAATGTGTTTTCAGTGGCTAATGTGCATGAAAAGCATCAAGCATTGCTGTGTTGTAAGTTACAAGGTCTGATGAGAAACAGCCACATCTCTTCACGCAGGCCTGTCTGTCTCTCCTCGTCTCTCCTTCTGTCATATGGACGAGTCTTCATGCTGTTTAGCAGTCCAGTGAGTAGGCAGTGTCATGGTCAGGACGCTGTGATTGAGAATAATTAGCGCTGGGTGATAGAATGAGCCCGCGGGACTCGTTCCAGTACAATATATTTAATTGAACTAAATGATACAGGAGAATAAATCAGCCGGCCATGTCGAGTTGTCGAGGAAAAAAAGAGCCAGACAGAAGCTTGGCAGAGCATTCAGCTGTCAGCCGCTCATGACATGAGTGTGTGTGTGTGTGTGTTAATTGTCTCATCTTCACATCTCACCTATCCAGAAAAGATCCGCTGAGCTCTCGACCAGCGGTTTTCGTAAAGGTCACGATCCTCAGAGATGGAGACAGCAGAGCCAGAGTCAATTAAGAGGTGGATGAGCTGAATCTGACAGGCGCACACACACACACACACACACACACACACACTCTCTCTCTCTCTCACACACACACACACACACACACACACACACTACAGGAAGCTCTGAATATGATGGATGAGTGTTTTTCTCTGTCACATACAGAAACATTTATTTTTGTCTTCAACAGTCTCTTCATGAATGCTTACTCCATGCTGAAAAGCAGTACAGAGAAGAGCTAATCTGGTTCAGCTGCCCTTATGAAAAAGAAGTGTGCTTGATTGAATTGAATGTGCACTTGTAGTGTAATTCAAGTCTTAAACGTATTTGGAATAACTGTACTTGCAGATAATATAATATTACTGAAATAAAAGGCACCTTAAGTGAATTAAAGAGAAACACTTCCATGACTGTTACTTAACACACTTAAGTAGCCTTTTAAAAAGTGCACTTTGTAATAGATGTCAAGATGTCGAAATAAAAGTTTTATTTTAAAGTACATTTTAAATCATTATGTTTCAATAATCTTTTGCCATGCATTAAAAAAGTACACTTTTTTAACATTACATTCAGTTCACACAAGTATATTCTTTTAAAGTATATTATTTCTGCTATAAGTACACTTTTAAAATTATGCTAAATGTTCATGCTGGTCCAGCCTTTGCAGTGCTATTTGTTCAGCAAGTTGACCAATGAAACCATTGTTTTGCATTTTGGTTTGCAACTATCAATTAGTTTTTGCATCTTTGCATGGTACGTGTGATATTTTGTGCACACTTTCATGCTGTTTTTGGCTGGTCTCCCATCAGTGCTGTGCTGCTTTATGTCCAAATGATCTGCAAGCAACAATAAACAGCTTAGCCCTCGAATCTCATTTTCTCAAATCTCTCTCTTTCTTGCTTCTTCACTTTGTCTGGCTCACCTTCCTCTCTCCTCTGAACCAACTGTTCTCCTCAGATCCAGACAGCAGGTCTTCAGCCCGCTTCTGACCTCTCACACGCAACACGCTACATGCTACAAGGACACGCTAACACAAGCTGAGCAGTCTGACAACCACATGCATGCATGCACTTATTCATAATCACAAAGCATTCACTATCACTCACTAAAGCTTAGAATCGTACCAAAAAACCTTTGATGAACACCTTTCATAATTACTTATGGTTACATATGGAAATATGGTGACTGCTGAATGTACTGACATGCATTAATGATGAACTTAAATATACTTTAATGTCATTTCTGTTGAAACTTGTATGTCATTTGTTTAAATATATTTGTAATCGTGAAGTTGCAATTTAGTTCATTTAACATATATAAACTTTAAATGTAGTACTGAACAACATTACAGTTAAAATGATAAACAAGTACTTTGCATGTGCTTTTGTATGTTAGTCAACACATCAAAATAAGTGTACTTCTTTAAAGATTAAAACACAATGATTTACAATGTACTTTAAAACTTTTAAATTGACGTTATTACAAAGTGCACTTTGTACTACTTTTATTATTTTGCTACTTTAAAGTCTACTTAATAATAATAATAATACCTTTTATTTATAGGCACCTTTTTACGGCACTCAAGGACGCCTTTCAACAAAAGTTGATAAAATACAATTAATACAAAACAAAGAAGGACTTTAGTTTTGTTGGTAGTGAGCTCTAAGAAATTCTTAGTCATCCAAATGTTAGCATCCTGCAAACATTTAGTAAGTTTGAGAGGGGGTGGGAAATATTATGTTTTGTAGATATGCACAGTTGTGTATCCTCGGCATAAAAATGAAAATGAATACCATAAGTGAGAAAAATATGACCAAGAGGTAAAAAATAAATAATAAATAAAAGTGGACCCAACACGGACCCCTGTGGAACACCGTGAGTAACTGAAATGTGCTCAGATTGAGCATTCTTAATCTGTACAAACTGTTATCTATCATTTAATTAAGATGAGAAATACATTATTAGCCACCCCAAAACAAGCCAATTGATCTAATAATACTGAATGACTAATGGTGTCAAATGCGGCACTGATATCTAAAAGAACAAAAATAGACAGAAGGCCGGAATCAGCTGCAAGAAGAAGATTGTTTGTAATTTTAACGAGAGCTGTTTCTGTACTATCTTTAGATCTAAAGCCCGACTGAAAGTCCTCGTAGAGGTCATTTCTTTGAAGAAAAGTAATTCAAATTGAGTTGCTACTGTTCTTTCAAGAATTTTTGAAATAACAGGAAAGGTTGGAAATGGGCCAATAATTATTAAAATCTTTAGGATCCGTACCAATAATCATAAGAATGGGAGTAATAGAAGCCAATATTAATGATGAAGGTACAGTAGCAGTAGATCATGAAGAATTTATTATAGCTGTAATAATAGGGGGAATTGAATGGATGCAAGATTTAACTAAAACAGTGGGTAAAGGATCGAGTGAACACGTGGAGGACTTAAGACTTCATAATCAATTCAGTCATATAATCTACTGAAATTAGCTCAATATTAGCAAGATTACTTACAGAGCGACAGATTTGATTGTATCCAGTTTGATAAACACTAAACATTAAAGCAGAGTTAGGTAATTCTTGATGTATAGTCAATCTTAGATCTAAAGAATTCATCAAAAGATGCACATTGATGCCATGAGTGGGAGAGAAGGAAACCCTATCAAAAGGCTTCAACAGTTTGTTAACAGTGCTAAACAAAGTCTTTGTATTACTCTGTCCAGTGGCAATGATATTGGCATAAAAAGATGATGCCTTATGAGACTAGATGTTCTGAGTACATACGTTTATGCACTTCAAGACCAGTTCTCTTGCACAATCTCTCCAATCGATGACCCATGGCCTTTTGGTGACGGAACAAATGATACAGTACGAGTTTTCACAGGAGCCACAATGTCAAGTATGTGAGAAAAATTGTCATGGTAAAAATATACCAAATCAGATGTAGAAGAATTAAAACAGCACAGATTTCCAGAATGGTTAATCATTCCATGCAAATCATTAAGGTCTATACTTTTGATATTATGAAATGAAACACAGCGTTATGGTTTGGCCTTTGCTAATGGAACAGAAACATTAAAAACACAGTCTCATGATCTGAGATAGGATATTCGGTAAAAGTAAAATTAAAAGGCATGACACCAGAACAACATTCTAGGTCTAAAATATGACCTTTGTTATGTGCTGGAAAATTAACAAACTGAACAAGGTCGGCACTATCCAAAACTGATTTGAAATCATGATATTGAGTACTAGTAGTATTATCCTAATGAATATTAAAATCACCCAATAACCTAATATTCGGTACATAAGTCTGTTAACATAATAGAAAATTAATGAATGAAAGTAGACAAATCAGATAACTTAGGTGGGCTATAATCATTACAACAACTGTAGGAGTTGAACCTTTGAGTTGTACAGCCAAGACTTCAAAAGATGATGGCTCAGAAACAGAAATTGGACAGATTTTATAACTGTCGTGATAAATAAGTGCAAAGCCACCCCCTTTACCAGAGCAACAAGGTTTGCATGTGTAGGCTTATCCAGATGGTGTTTGATTAAGTGGAGAAATTAATTAGGCTTAAGTGTGGTAAGAAACACAGTCATGAAATATTATATTATATTATCTGGAGGTACAAGTTTTGTTTGAGGCACTTAAAGTAGATATCAAAAGGAAAACTATATGTTTAGCTTTGTGTGTGTCTGTGTCACACACACACACACACGTCCACAAACACACTGTCATCAGTGTGAGAGGAATACAAATGGTCGTCCCTGAAGCTTAAAAAACCTTGATGGACCTGCACACCCTTTCCAATCTGTGTGTGTGTGATTGTGTGTGTGTGTGTGTGTGTGTGTGAGCTCAAGGACGGCCAAAGACATTGCCTCTGGTGTAAAGAGACTGATTTCCACACCTCAGAACAAAATGATGGAGGACTGTGGGACCGGTGTGAGGGGAGACTGAAGCTGCTCCAGTATGTCTGTTTAACTCATGCCATGTGTCTCCCTTAGGCTTGCAAACTAACATAACAGTCATTTTGCTGGTAGACTATAATGACCATACTGGTTGAATTGCACATTTTTGCCAGTTAGACCAGTAAACAAATATAAAAAACACAGTGTGTCAGTACTCAGAAGCGCTCACCCCATATCAGTCCTTACCAGTATGACTTTCTAATGTCTCATCTTCACATCTAATGTGAACCACAAAAGATGATGTTTTGGAAAAATGCCTCAGTGGAAGTTTGAGGGATTCGATGTTGTTTTTCAGATACAGCACAAACACAAGCTCTTCTCTTCAGCATGATGGAAACACATAAACCACCAAAACACAAACTCTTCTGAATCTCAACAGAACAAAACTTTACACACTATCCCGTCTCCCCCTTTTCAGTTCTGCTCAAAATCACATTGAATATCAGAACATTCGTTTTTTTTTATAAACATTCATTAAATTGCTTATTAATAAATGTTCACCTTTTGATTATTGCTGATGCCTCTAGTAATTATGTGTCTGATTTTGGGTTAATTTTAAGCCAGCCGTATAGTAATTTTTAAACAATACCCAGAAGGTTGGGTTAAACATTTAATCACTGGGTCTGTCCATATTTCACCTAGTGCTGGGTTGTATTTAACCCAGCATTTTTTAGAGTATACCCTGCACTACACCACTGCATGCAAGGCATTCTGGACTTTGTACTGTACTTTGGGTTAAAGCATGTAGTTTACATACAAAACAGCAAGAAGTAAATGAAAAAAAAAGTAAATGAATTGGGTCACTAAGTCACTACCCATATATCCCTGTGAAAAATAAGTGTGCTTCATTGTAATGAATGTGCACTTGTAGTGTACTTCAAAGTATATATTTTTTTAAACTGTGCTTGCAGACAATATAATATTAATGAAATAAAGGCCACGTACTTAAAGAGAGACTGTTTCTTAACACACTTTTAAAATGTGCACTTTGTAATACATTTTTACTTTAAAGTACATGTAAAATCATTTAAAATGTTTAGTAATCTTTTGTTGTGTTTAAAGAAGTACACTTATTTTGATGTGTTGACTAACATACTAAAGCACATACTTGATTATCATTTTAACGGCAGTTTATTATTGGATATTACATTTAAAGTTAATATATTTTATTATATTTTAAATGTACTAAACTGCAACTTCATTGCAAATATATTTAAACACATGACATAGTAGTTTGAATAGAAATGCGGGAGACTGAAGCGGACAGCGGGTGCAGGAAAGGTCCAACGTCCCGTTTCCACAATATTACCTGTCTGGGTAGGAAAGTAAACCTGCCAGAGCCTTACAGCCTCATTCAAACCCTCCATATAAACCGAGCAGACCTCCACACTGCAGAGAATCAATACGTCTGCAGTCCGTTTCAAAGCAGACGCTGAAGGATGTTTCGTTTAACTGCGCCGGAGCTTTGAGAAACAAAAGAGCGTGAGCTACTGATTCACATAGACGGCTGTGTGTGTGTGTGTGTGTGTGTGCGTGTGTGTGTGCGTGTGTACGTGCGTGCGTGCGTGCGTGTGTACCTGGTATTTATCACGTTATGGGGACCAAATGACATTTTTGAGGTCCCCATGAGGAAACAAGCTTATAAATCATACAGAATGAGTTTTGAGAAAGTAAAAATGCTTTTCTGTAAGGGGTGTGTGTGTGTGTGTCTGTGTGTGAGTGTGTGTGTGTTTGTTTGTGTGTGTGTGTGTGTGTGTGTGTGTGGAGGGACGGGGGTAAACAGGCAGGCCTAAGTGGGTAAATACGCGTGATGGAGGCCTGGGAAATGCTGTTGACTCAAGATTATATGCAGAGGAATATGGCGCTCGGTCAACACACCTGCTTTCTCCATACTAAAGGTCATTATCAAAACACTACAGTCTTTCCAGTAGCAGGCTACGTTTTCCAACAAACATTGATATAACATGGCATTTTTTGTTGAAATAGTAAAGTTTTTCCAGTAAGAAGCTATTTTTTTCCTATGATAAGCATTGAATCGTGTCAGAATGCTGCACTTTTCATCACATTTTATTGTGTCTGCAGCTTTATGGCGAGGCTGTTTCTTTCTAATGTTTAAGTGTGCATTAAATATACATTTGCATTAATTACATTTATATTTACATTACATAAAATCTACAGAGACTTGAAATGGCCTAATAAAATCTAAATCGATTTTATGGTCCCATATGATTTTGTGGCACATTTCTCGCAGGTCGACAAAAAATGAATTGTTTTGCAGAATGTATTAGTTTTACTTAATCCAGAGTGAAAATATTATTTTAAAAAGCTGGAAACTGGTTATTAACTGGTTCATTTAGTTCTCATAATATTTAACGAGATCAAACTCACATCGTTCCTCTAAGTCTGATTAATTTAGTGAATCGGTTCATTCACTCAGTTCTTAAATGATTCATCAAAACACTGCTATGGCGTTATCACAGCAGTTCAGCTTTTCCAGTAACTAATTTTTCCTGTGACTAACAGCAGGCTATATATGACATAACAGAAATAGTGATTTTCCAGTAATAAGCTGCTTTTTCTAACAATTAGCCTTGTGGTTTAGTGTTTCGAAATGCTGCATTATTATATTTTTCACAACATTTAATGGAAGCCGAGGCAGATAATCAAACACGCTCTGTGAATTCTCTCATACCGCAGCATCGTGAAGTCCAGTTTGATTCAATGAATTGGTTTGTAAATAAATGATTCAGTGCTCAAATGAACGATTCACGATTCCTTTTTTCAATAGTGAATCTTCTTGCTATTGAACACAATTGTGAGTATGAAAATGCTCTTAACACCTCAACACGAGCGCGTGTGACAATAATATATGGGAAAAATAAGCCGTTTCCCATCGGACCACATTAGTCATGCACGCGTGACATCTTGTTTAGTGCCTCTCTCATTATGTTGTGTCACTGACATTTCCAGCAGAAGGCTCTGTGGAGAGAGTGCAATCGAATGCTATTTGAGATATATGAGTATGTTATTGCATGACCCTCCTCTCCTCCATCATCTTCCTGTCTTCCCTACAGGACTTCCCACACACACACACACACACACACACACACACACACTCTCTCTCTCTCTCTCTCTCTCTCACACACACACACACACACACACACTCTCTCTCTCTCTCTCTCTCTCACACACACACACACACACACACACTCTCTCTCTCTCACACACACACACACACACACACTCACACACACACACACACACAGTTCAGAATTTTGGGATAAGTAAGACGTTTTTAAGAAGTGTCTTGTCTTCTGCTCATCAAGGCTGAATTGATTTGATCAAAAATACAGAAAAAACGAAATATTGTGAAATATTATTACAATTTAAAACAGCTGTTTTCTATGTGAATATATATATTAAACTGTAATTTATTCCTGTGATCAAAGCTGTATTTTCAGCATCATTACTCCAGTCTTCAGTGTCACATGATCTTCAGAAATCATTCTAATATGCTGATTTGCTGCTCAAGAAACATTTCTGATTATTATCAATGCTGAAAACAGTTGTGCTATTATATTTATATTATAGTTGTGCTAATATTTTTTTGGAACCTGTGATACATTTTTCAGAATACTTGAGTAAAAAGAGATTTTTGATAGAGTTTTTACTATCACTTTTTTTTATTTTTTTTAATCAATTTAGCATATCCTTGCTGAATAAAAGTATTAATTTCTTTCAAACAAATAAAAATAAATAAAAGTACTGACCTCAGACTTTTGAACGGTAGTGTATATTGTTATAAAAGATTTCTATTTTGAAGAAATTCTGTTCTTTTTAACCCTTACTTTCTCAGAATGGATTTTCATAAGATTTTGAATGTTTGGGCAAATCAATAAAATCTATAGCAAATAATGGAAAAATAAATGATTAAGTAGTGAAAAAAGTTTCCAAGACAGCTTTAATTTGACCATCAGCTGAAATCTATTTGAGTTGTTTCTCTATATATGAATGAATCTGAGCAAGGCCTCTGTACTTTAGAGTATAGGCCACTATCTGTTTATTTTGCAGTGATTAAAAGCATGTTGTATGTTTATACAAACATGCACTCAACGCTGTTTTAAGCTCTGCACATTAATGAGAATCTACAGCCTCACTCCACATTGTCATTCCCGTCAGCAGCTGTTTCTCTCCACGAGCCGCAGCAGCAGGTAAGCAGCCGCTTTCAGCAGGTCAACAGCACAATCGATGGGTGAGCGCAACAGTCCAGCGCTCTCTAAACTGTCTTAACCACGTCTTCCCTCCAGAGAGAGGAGACCTTCACAGCCGCAGTAAAAGCCGTAGGCCTCCGCATCCTCCAGTCTCTCCCTCAGGACGGAACAATGTCACAAACTCTGGCATTTTTATAATCAATTTAGAGTCTGTGCTGTGAGAGCTGCCGGCTTCTCGTGCTGCTAATCCCAAAGTGACTTTTAAGACTTCACTGCGAAGAGGATAATCAATTTTATACAGCCATCCACTCGAGTCCTCAGAACGACACGGGAGGAGATTGAAGAGCACAGTGAACAATACACAGTGATGGAAAGACATAGCTGCTCATTAGTGTGCATGCTGGTGCGCTGCAGTGTTAGTTTTGACAGCAAATTTTGATTTAGTTTTTTTACTAAAATGCCATTTAGTTTTAGTCATATGAATTGTTTTTAGTTTTAGTCTAGTTTTAGTCGACTAAATATCATAAGATTTTAGTCGACTAAATCTTCAGTAAATTTAGTCGGCTGCAATCTAATGGGTTTAGTTACAGTGCATTTATTACTGTAAGCATTTCTCTAAAACTCATTATATAGGTTTGATATTAAGGTTATATCATGATAGACACCGATAGGCTAATTATGCATTCTTTATAGCAACTTGTTTACCATATTCTTCATTCTTTCAAGCAGACATTTATTTCTATAAATACATTTAGATTCATCTTTAGGGCTACTACAGTTTTTCAGTCAAGAGCAGTGAGTGATTTTCTGTCTTTCTGTTGTTGCTTGATTAACATCAATGACTCATTAGCAGCTAAATTAGGCTGCTGTCCCTTTAAAACCGAATGCACAGCTGCAATGGATGCAATGTACTGATACACTTTCTCCCTACTGTTTACGTTCAATTAAGACGTAATCAACTGTGTTTACGTGAATACTCGTCAAAATGGACAATTCAACATCATTTTGTGTGTGATTCTCCGTTCATGTGACGCGAAAGAGTACTCGCGCGCTGTGAGAGGCGCTTTCTGTGTGTGTGTGCTTCAGTGTCTGCACTCAGAAAACCGGACCGAATTGAGTTAACACTGGTGCGCTGGTTACCACATTTTACTAACCAACATTGATCAGCATCACCTCAGGAGCATCATACATCTATTTCACAACATCCGAGATATTTCTGAGAAGTTATTGGCGGCAGCATGATTCAGTGATATTGCTTTGTACACCAATCCCACACACATCAGACTCGTATTACATGAGTGTTGTAAAAATGCAAGGCAAGTTTTTACAGAGCTTTATTTATAGATTTTAGTTTTCAAACTTTGCACTTTAAAATAAACTTTTAAATGTCTGCTCACTAGTCCCGTTGAAACACAATTTAAGATAACACTTTATTTTATAGTGTCCTTGTTACAAGTTACATGTACTTACTATAGTATAGCAGTAAATTATGCATAATTACATGCAACTAAACCAAACCCTAATCACTTAAATGTATAATTACACTGTAACAAGTTCACCATAAAATTGCTAAATTGACACTTTAGTAATTATGGTGCTACTAATTAAGTGATAAAAAGCAGTTGCAAACGTTTAAAAAAAAAATACATATACATATCCACCTTATTTTTCCCGTAAGAACGGGAAATTTGTAAATTATATACATTATTTTAATGTATTATCTTAAACAGTTTAACCGTTTACTGCACGTTGTTATTGTTCTCGTTATTCCCCGACAGCGGCTAATGAACCAGAAGTCTCGCACATTCACAGAAAACAGCTCACTTGTTGAAAAATAAGGTGGAGTATATGCACCAATAAAATGTACCAATTTAATAGTAGTAGTAAAACAATTTATTACCAGTTAATATCTCATTTCTAATAAATCGGTTGAATGAATGATTCAGTGATTCACTCATAAAGACAATCACTTGTCGCCAACACTGAACAGCCAGTCTGGAACGCTGTTATATAGAAAACATATTAATATTTGTGTCCTTGTGCCACTGTCAGCCAAACCATGACATCATGGAGGCCTATAATATCTGGAGAAAGCTATTTGTTATTTCAGTGGCAGCTGGCGCAGGACCAAAGTGCACAGTTTGAAGCCTGCCATATTTGCCAATATCATGTGACTAATCAATCTGGTTTGGTTTGAGCCAGTCTGAGGATTATGTCTGAAATAAATGAGTTTTACAGCAAGAAGGTCAGGCTCTGAGACACCAGTTATCAAGTTATTATAAAACACAGACTTGACATTCATTCATTCAGTCAATCAATAATGGGACAGAATGGGGGTTTCTCATCAAAGAAACAATGCTTTTGGAGTTATGGCTCATTAGGCGTTTATTGATCAGTCAGGGCTGGCTTTAATACACCAAAGAAATGTATTTTGTATGTGTCTGATGATGTTATGCCTAAAGCATCTGTGCCAATAGTTTAGCGTCAAATCTTTCTCACAGTATAGCGTATAAGCTCATAAATGTGCCGCTGCAATATTTCCAATTAACTAAAGTCAAGGCAACAGGATTCTAATCTGACCTGAAAGGCCATTCGTGAGCATTACTCATCTGACATGATGTCGTTATCACAGGCAGCAGCTGATCGCAGCACTTTTCAGCAAGCAACTGGAGAGGAAAGAACCACACTGGCTCAACCAACGGCGTTAAAAAAAATGGAACTTGTTTGACTTTAGTCAGTATTTCTGCAGTTCTGTTTGGTGCCACTAGTTGCCGCAGAAAACTATGAATAATGAAACTGATGAACACAAATGTTAAAGGAATAGATCACCCAAAAATGAAAATGTGCTCATCCTCAGGCCATCCAAGATTGGGATCCAAGACCTAAGATTAGGATCAAATGCTTTTTATTGGGGGTCGGGGGCCTCCGAATGTCTAGATAAAGAGATTTCTGAGCAGTGCATTTATTCTTCAACTTATTCTAAAGGTGTGTGTGACTAGAACTTACTATTCATTTCCTTCAAAGTCTCAGGTGTGCTTTGTTTGAGTAAATAAGAATCGCATCTCTGCTCTAACTCTATTACCATATGAAATATAAAGCAGGGATGCACAACCTCTGAACGCTCATATACAGGCATATATATAAAGGTCATCTATGACTCCTGTTGTCATTTTTATCTGTGGTGCAGAGCTACCAAACATTTGATTTCATTTTCAGCTTCAGCATCTTTTGATGGACAGATGATGGTGTCTTGGAGAAGATGGGTGTTATTTTTAAACAGGTAAGCTGCCTTAACAAAAATACTAACCCCTTTGTATGCTATAATATGAATAAAGACGCTATCTATCTATCTATCTATCTATCTATCCTAAATAATGCCCAATTCAAATTCTCTTATCACTATTCAAAATGCATTTTTTTTAACAATGCACACCAAAACCTCAAAACAACTTGTTGATAAACTAAGCATTCTAAATAAGAAACTATTTTGTTGATATAATTATATTAAGTGTGAATAACATTTCCTTTGTTAGAGACAAAAAGATGCGCGCGTGAAGAAGGAAAATGCAAAAGCCAACCTTCAGCAGAGAACACGAGCATCTCTGAGGTGTCTGACACGGTCAAGGTGAGACATGTTTTATATGAGCTAGACCTATACATTCAGAAATTAATGCATTATTGTTTTATGCATGCTTTATTGAATCCATTACTCTAAGGACCTGTGTGCGTGTCTGTTTTCCCGTTGTGTTTTATTCCTAGCTTCCAGAAACTGAACTGAAACACGTTGTTAAGCAGCACAAGTATCATGCAAGTAGTCCAGATGCACTACTTTGCATTAAAATAATCGTTCACCCAAAAATGAAAATGTTATCCTCAGACCATCCAAGATGTAGATGAGTTTGTTTCTTCATCAGATTTGGAGAAATGTAGCATTGCATCAGTGTCTCAGCAATGGATGCTCTGCAGTGAATGGGTGCCGTCAGAATGAGAGTCCAAACAGCTGATAAAAACATCACAATAATCCACAAGTAATCCACAGCACTCCAGTCCATCAGTTAACATCTGGAGAAGACAAAAGCTTAAACAAATCCAGCATTAAGACGTTTTTAACTCAAATACGAGTTCATAATCCATAATAATGCTTCCTCCAGTGAAAAAGTGTTCTGGTCTGAATCAGGAGAGAAATCTGCACAGATCAAGCAGCGTTTAAACAGCTCTAAACAAATATGTGGAGGATTTATATGTGAGAGACAACAGGAGATTTGTTTTAGTTAAGCGTCTTAATGCTGGATTAGTTTCAGCTTTTGTCTTCTCCAGATGTTAACTGATGGACTGGAGTGCTGTGGATTACTTGTGGATTATTGTGATGTTTTTATCAGCTGTTTGGACTCTCATTCTGACGGCACCCATTCACTGCAGAGCATCCATTGCTGAGACACTGATGCAATGCTACATTTCTACAAATCTGATGCATGGAGCTCTCTTCTAATGAGCCGGTGGTATGAATCAGGTGTGTTAAATAAGAGAAAACATGCAGAGCGGTGGTACGCGAGGACTGGAATTGAGAACCCCTGCTTTTAAGCATTGACATCTTCAGCTTTCGGAGGATTTAATGTCTAGGGTTTAATGCACTGACTGATGAAATGTGCTGCTTGTGCATCATGCTGATGCTTGTCATCTTGACTAATTGAGCTTCATGATCGTGTCTTTACAAGGTTGCTGTGATTTATGCACCGTGTATAAAGGTTGATGTTTGTGTTTACTGGTCTTGCTTGAATGCATGTTTCCTCTAGGTTGTGATGGTCATCAGACCGCAGGTGCAGCGAGAGTTCAAACTGTGGCAGGAGACCCTCTTCATGACCGTCAGCATCATTGACCGCTTCCTTCAGGTTTGTGATTCTCAATTCACCTCTTAAACGTGGCAGTAATGGTCATGACTTCTCATATTGCTCTTTAGAGCCCTGAATGAGCGCAGAGCAATGTGTCAGTCCACTAATGAGGTTTGATATTTGTAGATTTGCTTGCACTCCCAATGGATCCCATTCAGTCGTGTCTTGAATATTTTCCAACTCTCTTTCTCCTTCCAATCATGTCACTTTTATTTTGGCTAAAATTTCAGATTACGCTGTATTTGAAAGCAGGAGTTTTCCTGGAAAATAGTGTTAACTTGATTTTCCCCCCCCTAGTTTTATTTGTTTTTTCAGTACATATTTAGACTGGTTCAAAACCTTTACTCTTGTTCTACTCACTTTGGCATCAAAAGACACTCATTTATTAACTCTCCCTCCTGTTCGGCGTCGTTCCTGATGGAAGTGTCTGCTCTGGACCATAATCTAGTCCACGTTCCTCCGTCCCTCACTGCAGGATTCATTCTGTTTTATTTTATTTGTCTTGTCTGTGAACTCTCATTAACGTCTTGCTCTGTAGCTAAGATTAGTTTGCCTGTTTGTATGTTGTTTGAGTATTAAACCGGTGTTTAGGGAAGTGTGTGAAATATTGAAAGTAATCCATTGGCACCGAAACGATGTGAACGTTTCATCTAGATAATGTCTGTCTGGCAGAGTGTGAGTCTACAGACTTTAGCTCCCGTGATGCAGGCCGTCGTACGGATGCTGGAGAAGGTTACTGACCAATGCAAGGTAAGACCAATCTCATGGAAATGATGAATGCGTGAATTCTTCTGCTAGAAAAAGACTTGTCTGCATTTTTCTTCTCATGGCTCTTTGATGATTTTCTTTTGTTCATCTAAGTTGCTTTGGATAAAGGCACCTGCTAAATGCATGAGTGTTTTCCTCCTCAGTTGCAGGAGATTAAGAGCAGGTATGTGCAGAAGTATGTGAAGGTTTCTTCAAGCATCTGCACGGTCGACGGATTCTCCAGTGATCTTTGGCGCAAACATCGGTTTTAATTTTGAGGCACTTGAAGAGTTCTTAGGCACTTAAACTGATTTGTATCAGGTTTTAATTATGCTTTTTAATCCCATATTTGTTTATTTTTATAAAATGTATTCTAGTCGAGCTAAAGTGTCAGACTGCGATTTACTATACTGTATGAATGTAAGCCAGTGAATGAACTGATGTGATTAATATAAGTCTGCATTTCATACTAAGACGGTCAATAAATGAATATTCATTTGATTACAAAATCCATGCAATTGTATTTTCTAATAATCACCTTTTCCCTTAAACTATTGCAATTAAATGACTGAATTTAGGTCCAGAGTCTTTCATTTGTGGACTATTTACTGTGACGGGGAATCAAACCAGGCAAATTAAATGTGACTCTCTCAGGAGGGTTAAAATGCTTTGCTACATATTATGCTTTTGTCCTGAAGGACACTGGTGTTAAAGAGAAATATTACTTCATAAAGTGCCACAGCAGCGTGTCCCTGGCTCTGGTAACTAATGTGTGGAGTGTGTCTGTTTTAGTTCTTCAGTAAGAAACACACACATCTGTACAACAGAGAGCGTTTACTGCAAGCCAAGGTTTGAATGGAAAATGCAACAGGATTTGTCAATGCATTTTCATTTGTCAACTTAAATGGCATTGCTTTTTACATTTCTGAAGCAGGGACTTTGAATGTATTCGAGTTGAGTTGTGTTATTTACAGACTGATGCACACAAATTTGGTTTGGGTTTGTTTTTGTAAATGTATTGGGTTTTTGTCATGCAAAAGGATGTTTCAGATGCTGTCCAGGTGTTCATTTGCACATCTGACAGACTGATGGCACACACTGAGAAACACTTACAGGTGTTTTAAGTGTCTATTGACCTGAAGAACGAACTCTGGAATGTTTCACTCTTAAAGATTCAAGGCTTTTATCATGTGAGGCCACATTAGAATATTTAAAAAATAATATTCTGTCCCTTCATTGTAAACGCCTCACTGTAACCCAGATTTCAGCTGTTTTAAGCCTCATGTTCTGGTCATATTGACCCAGAGAGGATTTTTTTCCCCCCAGAAAATGTTAATGTTATCGCTCACACAGCATATCACAACTTCCCAAATAATTTTAATTACAATAATTCTGCACTTTTGGCATTTCCAGTCAAAACTGACCGGCCTACAAAAAAAAAAAAAATTGCTAGTAAATCTCTCATTATGCTGTATTATCTTTGGGTTTAATCCCTTTATCAACTTGTTTTCTTTCAATCAAAACAGCTTTTGTGTGCTCATGCACTTCAGTTTATAAGTGGGGGAAAAAAACATTATTTGTAGATAATTTTAGCAATATTCACTCAAAAACTGCTGCAAAAGTCAGATCAATGAGGCCTACGATCAATCAAAACCTGTGTTAATTGAAAGAAAACAAGTTGATAAAGAGATTAAAACCCAAGATGTAAAGATAATACAGCATAATGAGTTGATGTTGCATTATAGGTTCTTAAAACATTCCAGGTCAAAAAGGACCGAATCAGTTGCTAAACACACAGGTTGCTGCAGTGCAAAGGACTTTAGATGAAAAATACAAAAACTGTACTCTTTAAAGGCAAATGCTTGTACACAAATCAAATGAATCAAAAACACACATTTCACGAATGCACTCAATAATAGCGTGCATACGCCGTCAGAAATCAGTGCATGTTTAAATTTTTAAGAAAAGCATTTTTTATTACTTTTTTTTCTGCCAAAACACCAGCTCCAGCACTATCCTGAGCATCCTGAGCGGCAAAGCTTCCCGATGCGCGAGTTCAGCGCGCTCAATGACAACACGTTTGTGATTAAATCCTTTCTTTCTTATGTGTTTCCAGTGTCAGAGTGCACCGATAGGTGGCAGTGGGTATCTCAGGTAGAAATTCCCAATATATCCCAGCAGCCGCTCAGCTGTCACACACACACACACACACGGAGAGAGCGCAGGAGTCTCGCGCAGAGTTTCACCAAACAGAAAGTGCTAGAGTCGGGGAACGGGCACTTCACGCCGCCGGAGCCGGAGACACAGCACGGATACGGATACATCTCGTATCGGAGTTGTGAGCAATGCGCTGGCAGCATGGCCAGATGGTTTAAGGAGCACCTGGGTTTCAAAACCACCAAAGCCCCGCCACCGGCGCCTCCTAAACCGGACTACCGACACTTCCACACCGCCGTCTCCAGCCCTCCAGCGTTCCACCTCCAGCAGCAGACGGGCACCGGGTTAATGTCCGCGCAGCCCGACATCCTCACCGCCTACAAACTCCAGAAGGAGCTGGACTTCGAGGATCCGTACACGCCGGGCGGAACCGTGCCCTTCTCCACCGGACTGAGTTCCGCGGGCTCGCCGGACGTCAAGTACGTGTCTCCGAAGCACCGGCTCATAAAGGTGGAGACGGTCGAGCGCAGCGGCTCGAGCTCGGGCAGCAGTAGCGGGGCGACCGCGGTCAAATCCCCCAGCTCTCCACCCGTCGAGCCCGAGAACGGCAAGCAGGAGAAGGTAAGAGCGAAGCCTGCACACTCACCTCCGCAGGTAGGCTTCATACGGCGCTGAACGGGACACGGAGCATCACTCAGTCTACTCAGTGTTATATAAAATCTGAAAATATATTTAGATTTTTACTAACTTGTTTTCAATGATTTTGAATATTTTTAAAATTTTAATAAATCAGTTCTATATTTATTTTTAAAATAAATTTTTGTTCATATTAAATAGTGTTTTAGTAAAAAAAAAAAAAGAAGTTTTTTTTATTAGTAAAATCTTTTTTTTTTAAATTTAGTATTGACAAGGAAAAATAAATCTAAAAATATAAATATAAAAATGTGTTTTTTTCAAATATATATTTAAACATTCACTGGTAGTGTCATCACAGTGTGAAAATATTTGACAATAACAGGGTTTACACATTCTGGCATGCTTTGTGAGGGTAAAGGCCATGCTTTAGCACAGAAGGTCTGCGTCAGAACCGGTAAGACGAGTTGTTTTATGTGCTCCACAACGGTTACGAGCAGGGAGGACGCTGTTACCGACATCCAGAAACACAATCCGTGGGTCTGAGTTTGGGTTTGACTGCTGTTAACATCCATAAACGTCTCTGAGCTGCTTGAGAATCCACATCCGCAGAGGTCTTACATGGCTTTGGGTTATTCTTGATATTTTAGGAATTGTAGAGTGCCCATATGTTATATTGGTTTCCATATATTTTTTGGGGTGGAAATGAAAATGGGTCGTTAGACATTTATTATCCAGAAGATTGTTGCTCCAGAAGGTGGCTGTGTTTTAGATTCGTCCAACACATGAGAGTCAAACCATGCAGGATGAAAATATGCAGAGGTCAACAGTAATGGTGACCTTTGACATCCAGTGAAAGTCAGTCATTTGCCCTAAAATCTTATTGACCATTTTTTAACGTTTTGCAATGCTTAGTATTGATACGTTTTATGGTGTGATCAGTGAAAATGTTGGTGGGTGGAGTGAAAATCTGAATGCATGCACACGTGCTTGGATGCCGTGTTGAGTTCATTTGTGTAGCGTTTTTTTTGTATTTACGTGAGTGATCACAAATGTATAGCTCGTTCAGAATACTTCCTCTGCGCTTCATACCTGCCAAACCTTGTCCTGCGAGGTGCGGCCCGTGCGCTCTCCGTACGCTCTCAGGTTAGTGATATGATGCAAGCGGAGACGGCATGCTTCAAACAGTGCTGTCATATAGTGCACACGCACCCGCAGGTGTCCCAACTATCTGGTTATCTTCAGTTAGGGTGCATACTAACTACAGGCTGCTGACTGACACGCTGTTGTCGCTGTCATTCTCGTTCTTGCCGAGCTGATCAACACTTCAGGCCTTCACAGGCATCATGCTCGTGGACTGCCTGTCAAAGCCAGACAACATGCAACTGACTCATCAATCCTGGTAAATACCGCAGCTTCTGCGCCGTCTAATTAAAAGAGTTCAGCTGCAGAGTGTTGTTTGTGCTGGTCTGCGCTCTTATCAAATGCTGTTTGTCCCGATTGCTGAATTGCAAGGTTGTTCAAGGAAAAGTTACTGCATAAGATCATATGGGAAAGCACAGGTGTGTGTGTGTGTGTGTGTGTGTGTGTCAAGGTTTGGCTGGTCAAAACGACTCCATTAGACCTGCTGGTAAATGTCGTAACTAACCATCTGCTTCCATTGATGGCCATTCAAAAGTAGCTGTGTGTTCAACGTACAGTGTATGCTACATATTGTTTCTGAAAGAAGTCTCTTCTGATCACCAGGGCTGCATTTATTTGATCAGAAATACAGTAAAAAATGTGAAATATTATTACAATTTCAAACAGCTGTTTTCTATGTGAATATATAGTCAAATGTAATTTATTTCTGTGATCAAAGCTTAATTTTCAGCATCATTACGCCAGTCTTCAGTGTCACATGATCTTCAGAAATCATTCTAATATGCTGGTTTGCTGCTCAAGAAACTGCAGTGACCCTAAAAATTAAAAAGCAATAGTTCACCCCAAAATTAATTTACTCACCATCAGGCCATCCAAAATGTAGGTGACTTTTTTCTTCAGTAACAGTGAAGAAGGTTTTTAGCTGAAACTGTGGTCCATGGTGATTCATAAAATGCAAGTCAATGGCTACCGACACTTTGAGAGTCAAAAAAAGCATAACGCAGGACACCAAATGAATCCCCGTGGCTCCTGATGATATATTGAGGTCTTATGGAGCGAAACGATCAGTCAGTGCAAGAAACTGAACATTATTTACAGCATTATTACTGTAATCCAGAGCTTCAGATAAAAGGGGAGATCTGATTCTTTTCCTTGAACAGGTTCTTTCGGACAGTTCGTTTCAATGAACTGATTCAAATAACCGACTCACTAGTTCATTTGCATGCTCACACAATGACATAACGTATGCGCAATTATATTATTAAAGCAGCCAATAATGATGTAAATCATGGATGTTTTACGTGTCTAAAGCATATAAAGTGAATAAACTAGTCTTCATCAGCTCACCTTTTTACATAAACAATGAGAAACCATAAAAACGTTAATTTGGCCCTTCATTCAAGCTCTCGGTTCATGCATGCGCAGATCAGCGGCTCATCTGTGTTCAGTCCGAGTCGAACTGTTTTAGCTGAAACGGTGGTCTTTGGTGATTCATAAAATGCAAGTCAATGGCTACCGACACTTTGAGAGTCAAAAAAAGCATAACGCAGGACACCAAATGAATCCCCGTGGCTCCTGATGATATATTGAGGTCTTATGGAGCGAAACGATCAGTCAGTGCAAGAAACTGAACATTATTTACAGCATTATTACTGTAATCCAGAGCTTCAGATAAAAGGGGAGATCTGATTCTTTTCCTTGAACAGGTTCTTTCGGACAGTTCGTTTCAATGAACTGATTCAAATAACCGACTCACTAGTTCATTTGCATGCTCACACAATGACATAACGTATGCGCAATTATATTATTAAAGCAGCCAATAATGATGTAAATCATGGATGTTTTACGTGTCTAAAGCATATAAAGTGAATAAACTAGTCTTCATCAGCTCACCTTTTTACATAAACAATGAGAAACCATAAAAACGTTAATTTGGCCCTTCATTCAAGCTCTCGGTTCATGCATGCGCAGATCAGCGGCTCATCTGTGTTCAGTCCGAGTCGAACTGATTCCTCAGTTCAGTGATTGTTGGAGGAACTGGAGCACTGAATCAGTTCATTCATCATAGAATCAGATACGCCGGTGTTTCGGCTCATTTCCAGTCGCAGTGACTGTCAGGCGTCTGAAAGTGAGCTTTGATTGAGGAACTTGTAGATCTGTGCTGCTTGAGCCACAAACTGATTCAGATGATTCAACTAGTTGAACTAAAAAGAACCGGTTCAAAAGAATGATTCATGAACCGAGCATCACTCCGGACCGTTTGCCTGTAGCTCTGGATTACAGTAATAATGCTGTAAATAATGTTCAGTTTCTTGCACTGACTGATCGTTTCGCTCCATAAGACCTCAATATATCATCAGGAGCCACGGGGATTCATTTGGTGTCCTGCGTTATGCTTTTTTTACTCTCAAAGTGACAGTAGCCATTGACTTGCATTTTGTGAATCACCAAGGACCACGGTTTCAGCTAAAAACCTTCTTTACTGTTCTACTGAAGAAAAAAGTCACCTACATCTTGGATGAGTAAATTAACGGCAAATCTTCATTTTTGGGTGAGCTGTTCCTTTAACTAGCTATTAACAGAGTTTATAGAGCCATGCTCTGTTAGAAACACTAAACACTAAACTGTGAGCAGTAGGATTTTCATATTTTGTGAACGCAGGCATCAAAGATTCGTTATCCGTGTGTGAACCGCTTAGACGCGTCATCGTTATGCTCTGTCCATCGCAGTGCTTCTGCTCGCTCATACTGAATGGTGTTTATCGACCGCTGAGGCTGAAACACAAGTATCCTGCTAGTGCTTTGAAAAGGCCAGCTAATGTCTTAATTACTTGACAAGTGGATGATAATTATGGAAATGCTTTCCTAATGCTCGGAATGCCAATATCTGTGTCAAGCGTTTTGCTCTATCTTGATTTTGAAACAACAGCAGTGTTCAGTCAATTACTTCAGTTTGTTGAGAATCGATTTGACATATTTAGTCAGATTTAATCTATATAATTTAAGTTTCAGATGCATTCAGTTCCTTTTTAAGGGTAGTTTTTGCCATTGCAATGCTCAAAAAAAGATATTTTGAAGAATGTTGGTGACCAAACAGCTGCTGGTAGCCACTGACTTCCATAGTATTTTTTTCCCATATTTTTTCTGTTTTCTTTTTCTACTGAAATTGGTGCAGAGAGCCGTGAAATGTTACTGTAGTGACACCGACTACTGAGATTTTGGTATTGTGACAACACGGATTTATTTATTATAATTAAAACATAAATAATGAAATCTTTTTTTGCCAGTATGGTAAGCAGACCGGCTGATAGCATTAGCTTATGATTTCTTTGCTGCTCTTGTGTTTTTGTTGTTGTGATTAGACCTTCTCGGCTGAGAGCGTTTGTAAGATGATCAATTATCGTTTTAAAGTAGTGTTAATGAACAACACCCTCCGAGCACACACACACACACAGTCACACACACTCTCACACACACACGCGCACACACACACACACACACACACACACACACACAC
>NW_015650016.1:224058-225903 GCF_001515625.1 Sinocyclocheilus rhinocerous | reverse complement strand
TCTCACTCTCACACACACACACACACTCACACACACACACTCTCTCACACACACATACACACACACACACACACACACACACACACACACAGAAATATGTGTTAAATGAATAGCTGAAGGACTCGTGAAAGTGAATTACTGAAAGATAAACAGAAGAGAAAGCCTGCAGTGACCTTGCAGAACGGAGGGGTTCATAGTTGTTTTTCTCTAAACTAGCTTTAGTTTTTATATGTTTACAGTACTGTACTCTATGTAAGCCAGGCCTGTTTTCTGAGAGCGTTTGAATATTTCTCAGAGGTTTTCTAGTTGTGTAGAATTAAACTCTGAGTCTGAATTACTGGAGTATTGATGATAAGACCATCAAGTGAATTCTGACCTGATGCAGGGTTAAAGACGCCGTATAGACCGGTCTCCATCTGTCCGCTCAGATCCAGATTCTTCTGTGTGAGATCAAGATTCAAACCGGTTTATTGCACTCTGCACATGGATAAATGGATCAATTCTTGCCTAGAATTGTTTTTGAGGTTTAGTTGCCTCTGTCTGTCTGCACTGAACTCATTTCCTCGCTCTCAGAGGGAACTGTGCTCGATTTTCCTCACTCATAATGCTAGTTTAATGATTCCTTATCCACAAACTTTTATACAAAACTGTATTTTAAAGGCATAGTTCACCCTAAAATGAAGATTGTCATCATTTACTCACCCTCAAGTTGTTTCACCCTCGAGTCTGAACACAAACGAAGATATTTTGAAGAATGTTGGGACCAACTACACTATACTATCAAAGTGTTTTTTGGGTGAAATATCCCTTTAGAAACAGTTAAATTAATTTGAACCAACTTCATTCATATTGTCAGTGAACTAGCATCAATTTATTCATACACATCTCATATTCATACGTTAGGACGCACCTGATTTAATTAGTTTTTTTTTATGATCTTAAAAACTTTCTGTTTGTGCCAAATTCTTAAAATTGGTTTTGTAGGCAAGTATAAATTGCACTTCCATTGTATTTTGGAGAATAGTATAATAATAAAGAATAAATAGAGTCTGAACTTTTGTATCTTTTTGGATCAATTCCACGTTAAAAAAGCATTTGTTGCTTTTAAGTGCCTGTAGTGAATGAGTTGTCTGTTTGAAATGGAAAACTGAAACTGAGGAGCACTGGCTTACATCACTATAACCAGCGCACAGTGAGGACAGCCGAGACTCTTTATTGTGTTGAGTGCGGTTGAGTTGAGTTGGATGTGTCACTATGGTAACCGTGTGTGGGGGGGGTGTATGTATGTTGTTTAACGTGTGCGTGTGTGCTATTGCTTTACCTGAATGGCTGAAGAAGGCTTGACCTCCGTGTTGCAGGCATGCGTGTCTCTATTGAGTCTGCCGTCACTCCCACACGCTTTCATTAGACACCGCACCGAATCATCAGCGTCGAGAGACTTTATACGAAGCTGATCTGTGAGATATGACGGTTTTAAGGCGGCTCTTCGTTGTGAATGTCCGTCAATCCGTCAATGTGATTCTGGCTTTGCAAAGACGCTTCTGAAGGATCTGTGTCAGGTTAAGACGACATCTGACAAGACTGCAAACCTCACATCTTAGACTTCAGCATCTTTTTGGTGTTTGACAGAAGATCCTTCTTCTCTTTTCTGAAATCATAAGTATGTTTACGTCACGTTCAGGTGCTTTGTAGCAGGGTTATACTTATTATAGCTACATAAAACGGAAACTCAGATTAAACCATTAACAAGAATTTTCATAACTTTATCATTAAAAATAATTTTCAAACAAAATAACGTTACCTGAAAAAAAATAAAAAGAAACCGTAAAATATATAATATAATGT